>NW_026848124.1:0-73851 GCF_021821965.1 Ordospora pajunii
AAGCCTCATGCTATTGTACCGTATCTTCACAAATCCAGAGTCTTCTTCCATGTGTGCAGCAACGTCATCATGCCCCACCGCCCATCTGCATACAAGCACAAGCACAGGCATCGAGACTGCACATGGAGCCCTGGCCGCTAATCCACTGCTCGCACAGCATGATGCATTATCCGCAGAATACAACTGACTGCTCACGCAAAGTAACAAATTCATCGCAGAAAGCATCGAAAGGGTACAAAGAAAACTTCACTGCATCAACTTGAATTGGCATGTCACATACAACACTAACAGTACAAACATAGCATAGCAGTATGACACATACAAATAAGCTCTAAAAACATCCAATAATCGCTTTATTTTACCACAGCAACTTTAATCCTCCGCTCTCATTCTGCACATATGGCCTTTACGTCATTCCCATTGACCCGAACCAGCTCTATAATTGGAGAATTTGCAAACACATTCATACGTCTATGGAAATGACCCATCTTTTCCATTATTTCATCCTCAGATTCCTGATTCTGCATTGATTTAAGCACATCCTCGCACATACTGAAAATCTCTTGCGAATGCTTGATAACAATATCCACGGTGTTGATCTTAGATATTATATGATCAATACTGATTGTACAGCTTTTCATTGTTGCAAGCGCATCCCGTCGATTCTCAAACGATGAATTCGGATTCGATGATACCTTAGCCATCTCTCTTGATGCTTCACTATACGCCCTAATACATTCAATCAGCTCGTTAAGCTCTCTCGAATGGTGTTTATGCTTCGAATTATTCATCAGATTAGTAATCGGTTCAATCAGTTTATTAGCACTCGCGGCCTCTTTCTCAAAGTATTCTGCCATACAAGGATACGTTTCTGATATCTCTTCTATCTGCACCACATCTGGATTAGTGGCTAAGCCTTGATAAGTGACTTCTGCTGCAATCGATCCAAAAAATAACAAACCTGTTACCACACACATCAACGACCTCATCCCTCACCCACTCTCAGTTTTACTATTTATTCTTTTAATTAAAATATTCCTAAATTGTACATTGCCTCCAAACCAATTAACACCTGTCATTAATTACTGACCATCCATATGCTCATGTGCACTGATGATTGCATATGCACAGCCGCTGCTCCGTATTTGTGCCTCTCCTATACTGTACGCCCATTCTCCTTATTCACTCACAACATTCTCAGAGCCTTGTTGATTGGCTACCATCGCACATCTATTCTTGGCATGCATTATCCTGCATCTATGGCATGTGCATACGCCAATGCATTCCTTACACGCACGCTTGTGCTTCACACGTGCTTCGCATTGCAAATCACACATTCTCTTTTACACAATAAACAATCCCCAGCATGCATGACAATGAATACATCAATGAGCTCATCGAGGTTCTGAAGCTTCTTGGCACAAACAGAGAGCAGGCAATCGACCACTACTCAAGAAGGGTGTTTGTGTTCATCAAGAACATCTCAGTGCAGGAGCTGGACACGATTGCATGCCAGGGCGAGCTTGAGCAGATGGCTGTGTATCCTATCCTTCTTGGCGTGCTTTTTATGAATGGAGATGTCTGCAGGATCAGCAGAGTCATTGACGACGAGCTGCTTCCGTGCCTGATTGGAAACAAAAGGGTGCATGACTATTTTGTCGGGCTGATAGTGAAGTTCTTTTATCTTGCAAGGAAGAGCCAAGGCATGGACTGCTCGGCACTGTTCAGTCTTCTTGTGACAAATAGAGAGCTTGGAAACGAGCACACGGTGTCTGTGATAACAAACTGCCTGCTCGACATGCTTGTAAGTAACAAGATATTCCAACGGATTGAGAGTGTGGTGTGCACAGCATCTGAACAAGCAAGATACAGCTACTACACCGGGATAATATCGATGGTCGAGGGCATGTATGATGAAGCCCTGAGCAGCTTCCATACAAGCGTGGTGCTGTCATCGAGCAGAGGGCTTGTGGATGCAGCAGAGAAGCGTATTATTCTGTGCATGCTGCTGAACAGCAACTACAACATACCGTACAAGTATAAGCGGGGGCAGAAAGCATACTTTGAGCTTGTGTCGGCAGTCAAGAGGGCGGACCTGAGGATGTTTGAGGACGTGATTGAGAGGAACAGGCATGAGTATATTGCACAAGGCGTGTACTTTGTTGCAAGGAGGCTGACTCAGAATGTGATACAAGAGGGAATCAGGAAGATAAGCATTGTGTATTCGAGGATTTCTTGCGACGACATAGCATGCCTGCTGGGTATAGATGCCGGGGAAGTTGAGTATGTAGTGAAGAGAACGATGAGGAAGGGGCTGGTGCGAGGACAAGTTGTGGATGGGGTGTTCTACTCGATGAAGGATGCCAAGAGCAGATGCGATATAGGAATTGGTATCCGAGACTGTGTGCACCTTACAAGATACATCCAGGAGCACATGAGATATCCAGCAATCGAGCCTTTGTGCTACGAAAAGATCATGAAGACAGGCATGTGAGAATAAATATGTTGGATAACATTTAATAGTGGCTAGCTTGGTGTGTTTAATCTGAATCCATACTTTCATCAGGACCAAATGTTTCTCCATCGAAGTATGGAAGCTTTCTATCAAGCTTTTTATATTCCTTGTCTAGTAATGCTTTTTCTTTTCTTCCGATTTCTTTAAAAATAGCATCTCCTCCAATAACAATATCGCTTATATTGTTCATATCATCTTTGGTCAAATCATATAGAACCATATCATCGATTACTTTCTTAAAATTGCCTTTCTGTAAATAATACACATACTTCTTCAGCATCAACTCCAATGCATACTTTCTCAACTCTCTTGCAGATGTAAATATTTTGCACGAGGAATGGATCGAAAATGTGTTCAGAAGTCTTTCTATCCTCAAATGCTTTGAATTATGCCCCAGCCATGATGGAAAATCCAATCTTTTTGATAACTGTTTGTTATTTGTAGGAATAACAATACTATATACTGCATGTAAAGGTGCTAGACTCCAATCTTGGCTTGCTCCTTGAATTTTACTTTGAACAACATCGCCTATACTAATTGAATCAAAAGAGTCCCTTAGATCCTTAATTCCTTTGAACACTGTCTTTGCAAGGTTTTCATGCACAAAAAGAGGAATCAGTGAATAATCCTCAAAGTAAAGATCTATTTTCTCATCAATTGTCTTTCGTTGAAACACTTCAACCCCGATATCAAAAATACTCTTTGCAACTGTTTTTTTTACAAACATATCTGCTTGATCAGATCCAAGCTTATGCTTCATTGTTACACTCTGTAGCATATTGATTGCGTATCTGATGTCTCCCCCACTCTTAAAAACTATTTCATTAAGCAATCCGTCAGGCACATTTTTTTTTTCTTTATCAAGAATACACTTCAACTTGATAAATACCTGTCTAGAATCTGGTTTCTTTGCCTTCAAATCAATACAATGATTTACAAGGCTTCTTATCTTCATATCATACCTGTCATTACAGATGCATATTATTGGAATCCGCGTTTCTTTAATAGTATTGATCAGCTCTGAAATACCGCCCTTGTCGCCCGTCATTCCATCAATTTCATCCATTATTAGCACCTTACTTCTTTTATCCGAATTAAAAATAGAATGGCTTGTAACAAATCTCCTGATCTTACTTGCGATTTCAGATTTATTTCTAACATCGCTTGCATTGAATTCAACCACATCAAAGCCAAGCGATTTGCAGACAATATGTGCCAATACTGTTTTTCCAATTCCCGGAGTACCACTCAACAAAACAGCTTTACTATAAACCCCAGCCTTAAGATATTCTTCTAGCTCATTCATTGCAATTGTATTCCCCACGAGATCTTCTTTTCGTTTTGGTCTATACTTCTCGCACCATGCCTCTCTACAGATTACATTTGTTGGTTGAGCCTCATGGGAATCGCTTTTATGCTTTACATCCACACTGTCATCAAATCCCTTTGAACTTTCCTCAATCAACTTTAAGAAATCGCTTTCATCCAGTATGCTTATGCCTAACTCATTTGCTTTTTTTATCTTCTGTGGCCCTGGATTTTGCCCTGCAACCACAAATGACGTGCGTGACGAAGGAATGGTTGTGCATCTACCGCCCAAAAGGTTTACCTTTGTCTTAGCATCATCTCTTCCGATCGACAAATCCCCAGTAAATACAAATGTCTTGCCATGCAATGGGCCGACCGACATATTGCTAAGGACTAAAAAAATGTTTTCTGATGCTTGAATTACAAGAATGAAATCCGGATTTCATTGTACCCTTGCACACTTTGTATGGAATTTGTAAAGATATCGAAAGAAAATGATGAGACATTCAAAGGAACCGATCTTTGGTCGCCAATCCCTGGATACCCTACATTTGGTGGCCAGATAGCAGCACAATCTCTTATCTCTGCATTCTACACCGTAGAAGAGGACACAATTCCAATAAACCTGAGCATTCTGTTTATTAACAAGTGCAAATCGGACCAAGATACCAGGTATCAGGTCAAAAGACTCAGAGACGGAGGCATTCTGGAGATGAGACAAGTGGACTGCTATCAGAATGATATATTGGTTTCCAGCATGCATGCAAGCTTTAGTAGACCTGAGGACAATGCACATGATTATGAAGACACGCCGTATAGGCTCTATGAAGATACTTTTGTTCCTTTTGCAGAATATATTTCAAATGCTCTTAATAACACATCTGAAAGCGAAGCAAATATCAGGATGAAGTTTCAAGTCTTGCATGAGAACATGCGGATGCTTTTGAATGTCATTGATGTAGAGTTGGGTAAAGAAACTGGAGACATGAGACAGATCCGTATTAGGATAAAAAATAAACAGAGCACCGTTGCAGTCAAGGCTGCATTGGTTACGTTGGTATCAGATCTTCTCCTTGTGGAAACTGCACTTATTGCATGCAACCTGACTATGTTTTCAAAGGAAATATCTCTTTTGACCTCGATGAACCATGTAATCCATTTCATAGATCTCGAGAGAGACCTTGGAGAGTGTGTTTATTACATTGTGAAATGCAAAGGGATTAAGAATTCAAAAGCAATATGCGAAGGGCAGCTTCTTCATGAGGATGGTAGCTTGATATGCTTAACAAGCCAACAAGGAATTTTTAGAGTAAAACCTGTTTATTCCAAGAATTAAAGTGTTGAGTACATGAATTTGTGAATTTTAATCCCAATAGAATGGTCATTGCAACAGTGGCAAGGTCAAATGAAGATGTCAATGAGAAGCATGAGGAAGAATATTGGAACTACGAGAAGCATGCTATAGATCTTGGTGATATAGAGAGATATCAAATATACCAACGGATTGGAAAGGGAAAGTATTCAGAAGTGTTTGAGGGGCGTAAGGACAAGGAAAAGGTAATAATAAAGGCACTAAAGCCAGTAAAGATAGCAAAGATCAGTAGAGAAATCTTGGTGTTGAAGCATTTATTCCATGAAAGCATCATAAGGCTTGTTGATGTAGTTGCAGACCAGGAATCTCAAGTGCATTCGTTGGTATTTGAATACATAGAAAATGAAGACTATGCAAAGATATTTGAAAGCTTAGGATACAGAGACATTGTCAATTACTCAAGACAAATTCTTTCTGCGCTTGAATATTGCCACAGCATGGGAATAATCCATAGAGACATCAAGCCACAAAACATGGTGATAAACCATGCTAAAAGACAGCTGAAAATAATTGATTGGGGCCTTGCTGAGTTCTATCATCCAAAGAAAGAGTACAGTGTCCGTGTTGCAAGCCGATATTACAAAGGGCCTGAGCTTCTGGTAGACTATCCGTATTATGACTATTCTCTTGACATATGGTCATTTGGATGTGTGCTAGCAGAGATGATGTTTAAAAAAAGGCCCTTTTTTCATGGGGAAAACAACAATGACCAACTTGTGAAGATAGTTAGAGTTCTTGGATATCACGATTTGAGAGCATATTTGGAAAAATATCAGATTTGCTCTCCAAACATAAGACCTGATGGAATGGAGCAAAGAGTAACGCTTTCCTCATTTATTCCTTTTGGAGAAGAGTCTTTGTATGATGATGCAGTCGATCTTTTGGAAAAAATAATGATATATGATCATCACGAACGATTCACTGCCAAGGAATGTCTAAACCATAATATATTCAAACCCTAATCTTAATAATAAAATGATTAATGTTACCATGACTTTATTTCTCACAGACTACCTGTATGAGCTAAGCTGATGCCTTATCTTTGTAAAACCTACTTAGTGCGTTTTTTTTGACACTCTTGGATTGCAGTCCATCAAAGTACCTTTTTGAAGCATTATTAGGCATTTCGGCATTCTGTGTTTTGTATATGCGCCCAACATTTGATTCAATTGATATTAGCTCATATGGAATCTTGTCGATAAGCATTCTAACCTCCTTCTCTGATTTTGCTTTCTTCGAAATGAAGGGCGAATCTTCATATGAATCGTATACCGGATCTCCACTTCCTGGAATAATTATGCTCGAAACACCTGTGCTGTGCCCTATCGATAGAATATCTTCATAATTACAAAACCCCAGGCTATACACATCCTTGCTCATCTTATGCTTCATATACAGAACATCACTTCCCTTGGATTCAATAAAATCCTTCCAGACATACACCTTGTTACCATAAGACATAGCGAGCATGTTTTTTTGACTCAAGGATGTCACTATTCCATGAGATCTGGAGTTCAGGCTGTTGAGCTGTGTGTAGGTGTTTCTCAAGTCCCATACATTCACTTTTCCATCCAGGCCACTGCTGATCATGTACTTACCAGTTCTATCTATTTCTATACTGGAAACCGTACTTTTATGGCACAACATCTTCATTAAGTACTCTTTGCTGTTAGGTGACCATAGGCTCACCACTCCCTTTGCATTTCCCATATGTATAATTCCATTGGAAATATTGTGCTTCATGGACGCAATGTCCCAGTCTTTCATTCGTATCTCACTAACCATCTTTCCAGTAGATACATCTTGGTATCTTAACAAATTCCTACGAGATACTGTGGCCAGCAAGTAATGGTATGGCAAATAGTCCATCTTGTAAACCCCGCTATTATCCCTTATGCAATGCACTTCAACACCGTGGCCATCATAAATAAAAACATTATTCTTCTGTGCAACTGCAATGAACCGTTCATTGTGAAGATACAAAGCATCATGAACATCCTCATTCAAGTCAATCTCAAAATGCATGTCCATAGACCTCGAATTAAACGATGCAAGATACCCTTTGTCATTCCTAAGCAGCATGTATGTTCCATTTAGGGAATACTTAGCATATATTGGTGCCTCTTCAAGCTTGAGCTCAAATGCCTGCTCACATGCTTTAATGCTTACATGGTTGAGTAACTGATCCTGTGTAATATCATACGTCTTTTCATCAGATTCCACTTCAATATGTCCGCACTCTTCAGTTCTCAGCATCTCATGGCCAATAATATCTTTTCGAGCTTTTTCTGCATACTTTTTTCTGCTGACTATCGTTTCTCTTACTGCTTTTTGTGACATTCTGGGCCTCTCTATATTGTGTTTTTACTTTGCATCCTCTTCTTGCATTTACACATCTACACCCGTATGAGCAGCACAAACATACTAAATAAACACTCACACCGATAATCGTTATACAAAGTTGGTACCATAACTGCTTATTCATCTGTATTCTACCTCAATGCATTCTCCATCCCTTAATTCATAAGTATCAATGTCGATTGCATCCACTAACTCTCTTTTACATTTGACAAGTAAAATTTGCTCTTTCGACTTTCCAGCCCTCTTGCATATCTCCTCTTTAAGCTCTCCAATTGTTTTTCTTGTGTCTATCGTCACTACAATCGACATAGACATTCTATCTGTCAACTTCAGCCGAATCACTCCCATCCTTAAACTCGTGGGCCCATTACTTAGAACATATATCACTCCTTGCTACACGCAATACATCAAAAATAACCCAAATAACTTTAATCCTCTTTTGCAGGTATCAGGTCTGCTTCCCCTTGATCAAGAATAGATATACACCCCAACCTATGCCCTCTCTCAGTTATACTTCCAAGCTCATTATTATTTGCAGTGTGAAAAATTATCGGAAGTCCCCCAGCTAGCACGCTGTAGTACTCCAATTGCTTCTTCTTAGTAGCAGGAAAATTAGATGATATCACCAAGCATTTCGCTTGTCTGTTTATCACAGACTCCAGCGTGCTCTTAAATCCCGCCACATACTTTCCAGACTTCATCGCAAGCAGTAGCTCAGACGTCACATTGTCACCTTTCACCCCGCTCATTTCTATCAGGGCAAAAAATCACAAATAAAATTCTGCTCACACATTCAACTCATGTAAAATAATGCTTGCGCAACCGTCATCTCGCTGCATCACATATTAAAAAAACTTGCATACTATAACTCCAAAACCTAATTTATTTGTGATTTTGTATTTGATAGTCAATCATTCTATGCTTACTTAAGCTTACTTCCACCATTCTTCTTGACATCTATATTTCCATCATGCCTAACCTCAGCTTTTTCTGCAAGTTTTCTTGCCTTGTTTCTGTACTTCAATTTGGGATTCCTATCCTCATGTTTCCTTTTTTTCACAAACTTGTTTCGTTTCATCTCCTCGCTAATAACCCTTCTCTTCTCCTCTTCTACATTCGCTTCCACTTCTACTTCCACAGTGTCTCTTGATTCACTAACTTTCCTTGCTCTCTTTTCCATCTGGCACACCTTCTCCAGAAGAATGCTTGTCTTCAAAAGCATCTCCGTAATGGGACTTCCAATTCGTTCTTCTTCGCTCATCTCCTTGTACAAAACCAGATTCATTAAATACACAGATAGCAGGTCGCTTTTGATCCCAAGAATCTCGTTAGAAATGCATGCCCTCGCTGCATTCAAATTCTCGCTAACAAATTTAACATCTTCACTGTAAATTTTGCACGCCATGGGCACAAACACAAACACATTTTTCGTAGTCATAGGAAACAAGCAAATATCGATGCTGACTGGATCATCAGCAGCACAGATCATATCAAAAGAAAAGGGATACACCATCAAAAGCGTTGCATCGTCAAATACATTCTTGATCAAAAAGGGCTCGGCGTACACAAAAGCAAAGCTGGTGCTGGATCTTGTTGAAAACGAGCCCGATCTGGATAAAATCTACAAACACATTCCATTCTGCTCAGCATGGAACATCTCAAACGGTATCAATATACAGCAGGTGTTCCATCTAGGTGATAATCAAGTCGTAGACGTTGCTAAACCATTGAAGCTATTACATATAAATAGCATGCATTTCAAGATATGCTATCATGATGTAAAGGAAATTGTGTGCTACATGAACAGCATCAAAGACAATCCAAATTTTGATCGAATGATGGACATATATCCTCCAGACATCAAAAAATGGGCACTTGAATCCTTCACAGGCGATGTAAACGAAATAGGATTGTATTGCATATTGCTTCTCGATGAAGAAAACAATCTACAGGCATTTCTACCAATGTGGACGCAGCTAAGCATTGAAGATACAAGTGTGCATGCATTAGCTGAATACATTAACTCGGTTTTTGTAGAAAGTAAGCAAAAAGAACGGCTTATAAAATACTTGAATACCATCTACGATTAAATCATCCAATTATAGCTTGTTGGCATTCTTAAGGCAAACATATAATTAGATTATTGGCTCCGCACATTCGAAATCAACAAATATCTTTGTTTTCGTCTCCTTGCAATAATGGAGGTACTTTCTAAAATCGATCCTCTTGAGAAGAAAATGCTGATTTCACTTCTTCTGACAATGCTCATAAGCTACAATATGAAAAACAGATCAGCAATCCATAGCTTAGTGTCATCTCTAATAGTTTTGCAGATTGCATTCGACTACAAGCACATGCTCTATCTAATTGCATCGCTTTCCTTCAATATGATCCTGCTTAAGTGCTCCTCAATGTCAAGATACTCGTTCACTATCATAAATATAGCAATCCTCTACATATACAAAACATTTGGAATACATATTGAGCAAAGAATTTCAGGTGCATTCGATATATCCGGTATTCTAATGCTAATGACCATAAAAATGTCGTATCTTGGGAAAGAATATAAAAAAGACAGAAATACAATCAGAGACGCACTGTCTTATGTCCTTTTCATTCCCGGGCTCCTTATGGGGCCAGTTCCAACATTCGAAAGCTTCATGAAAAACAGATATGAAAGGCCAAAAAAGCTTTTTCATGGCGCTTTCTTGAAGTCGATTCTCTTTTTGATTCTCTTTCAGACTATACGAATCAGCATACCTAAAGAGTATATCACACAGAATTTATTGCCACTACCTATACGATTAATGTGTTTATACCTCTTCACAGTAGGCAATAGACTAAAGTTCTACTTTGTATGGCACTTCTCACACGGATGCTTCATATTCCAAAACTTTCCTGGCTTATTAAATATCGACTTCCTTAAGGTAGAACTGGCAACAGATGTCAAGGAGCTAAGTAACTATTGGAACATATATGCCGGAGTGTGGCTGAAGGACTGCTTCTTTGATCCCATAAGAGGCAAATCCACCTTCTGGGCAAGTATTGCTACAACTACGGTCGCTGCATTGTGGCATGGTATAAGTCCATGCTACCTAATCATGTTTCTTTCAATAACAACATCGAATGCTATTGTAAAAAAGAACAATGCTATAGTCATGAAATTCTGCCCATCAATGTTCTGGATACTGTCAAGAGCTCAGATGTTTATAATCACCTCGTACTTCACCCCGTCCTTCTTCCTGCTCAATCTTTCTGAGCTCCTCAACACATGGCACGGCGTATACTATATTGGGCATGTGTTCATTTTATTGAGTCTTGTATTACAGATGATACTAAAATCAATCATTCACGAGGAGTTACAGAAATCCAAGCAGACAGGCAAAAATAAAATTTGTAATTAGAACCAAGAACCACATGCATACGGAACCGAAATTATGCCATACTGCATCTTCAATGCATCATTATCACTTTACTGAATTCAGCATGCCCTCAAAGGATATCAAATGGCTACGAACACAGAGCGCATAGACAAAGGCCAATATAAAATCCTAGGAATGGTTTGCATATCAATGTCCCTCTATAAATTGAGCTCTGGAACCGAAAAGCCAGATAGCATACACAAGGCGCTGTTGCAAAATGGTTCAAAACTTAGCGTTGCATATTTCATAGATCCAATAGACTTCGGTACAGAAAGCACAATACTAATACATGAATGCACTGCTCCTCCACTTTTATCAAGCACCTGCTATACAGTGGTTCATAGCAAAAAATACAGTCACCCAGCTGCATTAATAGAAAAATTGCTGTGCAAAGGCAAAGAAGCATTATGTACCAAAAAGCTGAGTAAATGATTCACGAATTTTAATCAACCATCCGTCTTTTCTGCATCACCCTCAAAAGCACCAAGTGCATCATTTTGTGTCTCTGTTGCATTCGCTTCGATAGTATGCTCGCTCTTCGCATATGGCTCCTTCTCTCGACTTTTGTATTCATCCTTTGGAAGATAGGATCGTGTCTTAAGAATATGGCCATTGTAATCTGCTCCATCAAATTGCTTCATGGAATTGTCCTTGTCATCAAAGTTCTTAAACTCAATAACTGCATGATTTCCTGTGTATCCAAGCCTGGCATATGTTGGCTCAAACCCATTCTCTCTCAAAAACGCCTTGAAATCTTCAATAGAGGTGTTAGGTGCAATGTTCTCAAACACAACCTTGAGATAGTTGTTTGGATAGTCCCTTGGAGTTAGTGCTTGGTGCCTCTTCCTCAAATCCATGGTCTCTCTTATTCCATGGATGGGGCATCCATTGCAATAGTCGCAATACTCCCTATCTCTACGAGGATCTCCGCCCATTCGCATTGGCTCTCCGCGATAATAGTCTTGTGGCGCATATCTGCTGTCCGTATATCTTGGCTCATATCTTCCAGGAGGTGATGCTCTGCTTTCATAAGGAGTGCGCGGCATATATTTACGATCATACGGTGCACGGCTTGCATCTACATATCTATCGCTGTAGTCTGCTGTAAATGGTCTCTTCCTGCCATTCGATTTCTCCACTGCTACAACTCCTCCATCAATCACATGCGACCGCTGGTTCAGCACTTTCGTCACACTCTCCTCCGATGAAAAACTCAGAAACCCATATGTGTCCTTCATAATCACCTCAGAAATCTCTCCAAACTGCTTGAAATACTCTCGGATACCCTCTTCAGTAACCTGTGTCGGAATCTTTCCTATGAATATCTGCATTGTCTGCATTGGGGTTTTAAACTTAAAATATTTTTATCATGGCATCGAGGCATTTCATACAGCATCATTTGCCATTCGTCATTCACATTCCATATTACATCGGCATCCCAAATCTAGCCCTTGCATCACAACACTACTTGCTTT
Source organism: Ordospora pajunii (assembly GCF_021821965.1). Classification (NCBI taxonomy): domain Eukaryota; kingdom Fungi; phylum Microsporidia; family Ordosporidae; genus Ordospora; species Ordospora pajunii. The sequence goes on from NW_026848124.1 coordinate 12,454, forward strand.
ACAGCTACAATCACACCCATGATGTATAGAGCGAACAGAATACGGATTCGTTTAGTCACTACCCCCGGAAATGATAACCTCAAGCTATATTAAAGCATACAACATGCTCGGATTGCTTGTTTCGATGTTTTCATTGCTTGCAGGGCTAAGATTCTATGCAACAATGAACACAAGCTATCTGAAGGCAATGGGCATACTTCAATCATTCTTTATCATGGAAATAGCAAACATATGCACCAAGAAAAGCAATGCAAGATACCTTCCCACTGTGATGCAAGTGGTTTCGCAGCTACTCATGATATGGATTGTGTTCTGGTACTATAAAATAATCAACTGGTCGTTTCCCGTAATAATATCATGCTGGTGCTTGTCAAATATGATACGATATATATTCTACATATTCAGAACACACACAATAGGCATCATACGGTACAACCTCTTTCTATTAACCTCTCCAACTGGATTTTTTCTGGAGATGTATTGCCTGAAGATGCTTTACGACAGCTCAGGCAGAGTTATTTCGTATGCAGTTGCAATGTCTGCACTTGCATATGCTCCAGGATTCATGTTTATATTTTCGCATATGCTCAGGCAAAGAAGATGGTCGAAGAAGACTCGAGCCTCAAAACACAAGAAGAAAGCTTAGATCCAAAAACATTTACCAAATAAATCAGTCTTTTTAATATCTACATGGGCATATACGTATCAAGAGAGCATAAACACCTTTTCTGGGTATATTTCTCCCTCTAGCACATTAATGCTGTCGATCTCTGCATAAGCAATTTGCTTCTTAACTACCTGCAGATACTTCTTGATCTTAATTGGTGCTCCCTTGCTGAGCCCAAGATTGATAAACAATACAATCCTCATTCCTACTTCGTTGTCAGTAAATGTAGATGGTGTTGTAGATGGAATTCTTAGGCATAGTGTGGATGCTCTTCCTTCTCCTTCGTTCACGCCTTCTCCACCAGCAATATACTTTGTTCGTATTTCTTCCTGCCCATTTGCTGATATGCTGAGAATCTCATACAGAAAGCACTCCATACATTTTATCTTTGGCGTTCTTGAAGGTATACATGCTCTGATTGCCAGTGCATCGCCAGAAAAATAAAACAGCTTGTTCAACTCAAAGCTTACATTGTATTTCCTTCCAAAAAAGCAAATAGGAGACTGGATCTCAACAGTGGCGTGGAAAGCTTTAGGTTCTGCGTTGCTTTCTATTACTTGCATTTCTCTATCTACAGAGTATACCGGATTATGGATTCCAAACATATATATATCCGCATGAAAACAGTAGGATCCTTTTATGTTGCATAAAAGATCAAAGTACACGCCCTTCACATCAGATGATCCTCCGTCATCCCTTCTAAGCTCAAATTTGAATGGAAATCTGTGATGCCCGCTTGAAATCTCCTCCAAGGGGTCTTCATTCGTATATACTTCAAACTCATAGCAATATTTGCTGATATTCCTATCAACTGCTTCAAACACATCTCCTTCATGCTTTCCCTCTTCGGTTCGTTGTATACTCATCTCCATCTTTCTCAACAACTTCAAGTTGATTTTACTGATGCTGAGTGGATTCCTGGTCTTTATCTCAATCGTTCCTCTGACCTCGTCTCCACACACATATATTTCCTTGTTTAGCTCAATCCTTACGCTTGTTTCCATTGTTCCTTGCAATCCATTCTATGATATCAATGCAGCCTGATACTCTCCTATTTGTCGAACCAATCCCTGCAGAGCCCATTCCCATGCTAACCAATCAAATATGTATGCATGTATAAGGGTAGGAGTGCATGAGCTTTTTCAAAAAGAGGAGCTTCGCAAACTTTGGAGAGTTCGAAGACGCTACAGAGGTACTCGGCAATGATATAGAAGATTGGATATTCGAGGGAAATCTATATATGCTAGCAAGCATATACAGGAGCGCGGGGCAGAAAAACAAAGCAATCCAGACGTTGCAGAAAAAATCAAGTAATGTAATTGTCAAATCCACCTATTTACTTGAAGTGCTTTCGACATATGTGTACTTCGAAGACTACGAGGGAGCCATTCAAAGAGCCAAGCTTATTAATCCAAAAAATGAGCCTATCGAAAGGCTGATGCTGCAGGTAGAAGTACACCAGAATACAAATGATGCAAAAATATGCTGTGGAACAGATGAGTATACAATGCTGGTTGATCGCATAGTACGATACCTGTCAAAATACTTCAATGTCGATGTCTTTGAGCTTCTGAAGAAAGTGCTTGCTCAATTCTGCAGTAATAATGCATTATGCAGCAACAAAAACTGTGGGTCTGCAGTAATTGACATGTTTTTAAAGCAATGCAGTGCAGAGTATCTTCAAAAGCAGAGCCTGAATGCTCTCAAGTACCTGTACCATGAAGTTGGCATGCTGGATGCACTGAGGGCTATAATTAGCAGAATGCTAACTCTTGAAGAAGTATACTTCGATGAGTTTGTGCAAAAGTGCAGCCCGACAAATGAGGAAGCACTCTCAATCCTGGAAAGAGTTTACATTCCATCAGTATACAATGCAATAGATAGCAGCTTAATGACAGAATGTGCTTTAAAGGTCATGAAGCACACAAAAAAACGCAGCAATAGAGACGTAAAGCTAAACACATCCCACTCTAAGAAAATACCAGCTAGTCAGTACAGCAAGCACATTAAGATACTATCCAAAGATAAAAAATACAATAAATAAACTTTTGTGCAATAAAACGAAACCTTACGAAATTTACTTCATAGATACTTTGCAATCTCCTCGGGCTCCAGGAATTTGATTTCTTCTTTGGTAACAATTGCGATCTCTACATTGTCTTTGGAGATCTTGTCCTTCATTGCCTTTGCAAGCGTTAGCAATACCTTTTTTAGCGACTCGTCAAGAGTTGTGTACTCTTCATACTCCGGCTCAAGCAGCCCTTCAATTACCTCATTCCCAGATCCTATTGCCTTCGCCTTGTAGCCGGTGTATGATCCCGAAGGATCCAAAAAATACAGCCTTGGCTCAGTGTCAAACCCTGCAATTAGAAGAGAAACACCAAATGGTCTTCTGAATATCATCTTTGCCTCGTCCTCTTCACTGAATCTTAAACTCAAACTGGATAGATATTTCAGTAATCTTTCAACACTTGTATTTTCATTATACTTGTATGTGTGAGATATGCAAAATTCCCTGGATTTGTTTACAATTGTTTTTGTATCGCCGCTTATTCCAGAAAACCCAAGCACAATGTTGTCATAAATCTTGTGATGCTTCATGATGCTTCTTGGATTCTGCAGTGTCGACATCACCTTCTTTTCAGAGCAGAGTATTGCAAACTCGCTCGTACGCACTCCAATCGTTGTTGTTCCAAGATTCATAGCCTTCATTGCATATTCAATCTGGTGGATTCGCCCCTCAGAGCTGTATGTGTTTACACTTTCTTTCAAACTATCCATCTTTGGGGATCCGTGTTTCTATTTTGATCAGGCACTGCAATCCTAATTCATACAGTATATTCACATCATAGTCAACAAACCCAATGCTTGGCTCAGTTGCTTAAATATTCAATCCTGGACAGTGTGCTTGGATGCAAGGAGTTCAGCAGGTTGTACATCGAAGAAGGTGCTATAAACTCAAAGGATTGCATAGATATTTTGTATAAAACACTTGCTAATATGCTGTTATAGTTATACTTCTTTGTAATAATGTCTGCAGATACCTCTGTGCTTTGCGATGTAAGGTTGTACAAAACAAATATCCATGGTCTAATCGACACAAAGTAAATGCATGCTAGAGCAAGAAATGAATATTCTTTCGTGATGCCTTCACATACAAACTTATCTGCATACTTGCTAAAAATAAAAACCAAGATTGCCAGCTCAGCAATCAGAAGCCCGAAAAACACAAGAATCTTTTTTGTTAGACTTTTGTGATACGAATGGCCTGCTTCGTGCATCATTATCGACTCCAATTCCCTTTTATCTATGCCTTGCATGCTTCCATATATTTCTATTCTTTCTTCGCTTCCAATCCCTATAAGCGCTGCATTCACATCATTTCCAGGTATTTGTTCCCTGTATATGGACTGAGACAATCCCTGCTCGTTCAGAACCGTCTGTACGCTTTCGGAAAATATCGCTGGCGCTACCTTGACCATCTTGGCAGAGTTCACGCCTGAAATAAACACAATCTCCAATACCTCCAGCACAAAGTACGACAGGTAGCATGCTATTATGAAGCTAGTGCCGAATATCCTCAATAGCTTTGTAGATATAAACACAAACACGGGGAAGACAATCACAACGGCAAAAAAACATATTAATAACACTGTTGCGAGCGGTGTGTTTTTACCAAGAAGAACAACAGTATAGTCCAATATCACATCCATCATCAGCATGCTCAGCATGAACGTTAAAAACACAAGCCCTACTTTGACGATGTTGCCAAACAGCCTGTCTATGAACTTCAAACTTTTATTTCTTGCGCTTGTTACAAAGAACATAATGCATGCAAGAAAGTGGATAGTATGTACTGCAAGGCTTACAGATATCTCAATATTTCTCTTTGATAAGGCCATTCTAAGTGCTGGTACATATGTTTCATCGTTTTTTGCCATTTCATTTGCTGCAAGGCTTGCCTCAAGACCTGTTTTTCCAGAATCCAGATCTTTCTGAACATTAAACATATTCAGAGCCTCAAGAGACAGTGCCAGATACGTTAGTGCAAAGAATACATAAAAGCTGCCCTTCCAAAAATGTTTCATTGTCTTTGTTTGCTTGCTGCTTGTAATGTAGATGATTGTACCAGAACTCAGTAAACAAAACGTTTTTATTCTAGAATATCCCAAGAAAGTCCTTGGTAAGCTGCCCTTTTGCATTCATTTGCTTGATAACATCCAATCCCCCTACAAACTCGCCCCTGATATAAACCTGAGGAAATGTAGGCCAGTTATTGAGCTCCTTCATCTTTCTGCGAACGTCTTCGTCTTGCAAAATATCAAAGTATACGATGCTGTCCATTGAAACACCCACATCAAGCAATGTATCAATAAGCGATCTGGTAAATCCGCACTTTGGATTCCTAGGAGACCCTTTGATAAAAACGACTATCTTATTTGGATCGATGACTCCTTGAATCCTCTCCACAACATCTTGATCTTTTGACTTTATGTACTCCTTGACTTTATTTTCAACGTCATCTAATACAGGCTGTCCGTTCAATACTAGCACAGGAAGCCTGGATACATTGAAATGCTTCATAAACGCATTCTTTAACTCATTGGACCCTCCGACATATGCTTCGACATATTCGATGTCAAAGGCACTCAGCTCGCCATAAAGTTTGTCTTCTTCGTTTTCATATGCTACAAACATTCCATGCTCCTTTAAATCATCAAACAGATCGTCTTCCATGCCTGGGGATATGCATATCTCTTTTATCCAAAATCGCGGCAATTTTACATTATATAATATGGCGTTGCTAAGTGCATTATATGCATGCATAAAGCCATGCATGCCATGGAATGAATTATTAGGCGCTTCGCATATCTAGCAATGTACGGCTCAGTCATCAGCATTGCTTTCTATTCTTTTGCGGATGCTCGGATGCAGCGAAACCATTGAGTTGTATAGAAACGTAGTGTCTATAACACATCCGTTGTCGAGGGTCAGCTTAAATAGTATCCTAAACAGATCGTCTTTGTATCCCTTATCCTTGACGATGCTGTCAGCAAATATTTCCGAATTCTGCGAATACAAGTTATAGAATGTATAAACTATCATCTTTACCATGCAAGCATACAAAACAGCCGTCAGGATAGTGAATGCTTCTGGCGACATGTCTGTGTTTCCAAGTGTTTCATGTCCAGATCTAAATATCCATGCAAGCATAAGCATTTCCAAAAACGTTATGAAACACTCAAGCAAAAGTCTTTTAAGCATGATGTTGTCTATTGAATGGCCTATCTCGTGGATCAGAATTACATTTAGATCTTCGGGAACTGTTTCTACTATTCCTCCATGAACTTCTATTCTTTTTGTATCTAGTACTCCTGCATGAAGAGCATTCATGGTTATTTTTTGCTTTGACGTGGCATAAACAGATTCATCGAGGTACTCGGACTTGAGCATGTGCTTTACATCGTCATTGAATGTGCTTATGGGTATTTTCATCATGGTGTCGCTCTGTTTGCCTGTGTATCCTGATATGCGAAATACAGCCTGGACACAGACAATAAGATAGCACAATGCAACAAACTTTAGTCCAAACACACTAAGAAAATACGCTACCAGATGCATTAGTAGAAAGATTTCGAGCACAAACATTAAAGGCACGATCCATGATGGAGAGAATTGCTTGAATGAGTATGATTTTTCTATAAATAAAGATTTGTATCCAAATAGAGTATCTATTAGTGTAATTGTAAAAAGCAGAAGCGCTGGCAATGCAACTTCTGGCGCTGGGACTTTGATTTTTTTGGAAATACCAATTATGCAATTTTTGAATCTGTCGGTAAGGAACAAAAATATGGCTAATGCATGGAATGTTATTAATTTCATTTTGCGGAGCAATTTGCATGACCTTAACTTGTATGCATTTTCTTGGCTTGTAAAGAACGAGTCTGTGCTTGTGGCTAGTTTGCCCATAGTAGACTCACGATCGAACCAAAGCGTCTTTTGTTTCAAGTGTTTCATACATGAGTGAATGAATACGAGTTCATGAAGCATGACGGCCTGTCTGTATGCAAAAAGAAGAGCCACAGCAAAACTAAGGCTGATCTTCATTGTGCGGATGTCGAGCTATGGATTTAAGAATGCCTGAAACCAATAAGAGTGATTTTAGATCCCTTGTGCTGTATATGTTTGAGACGATTATTTTGATAGGGCCAGGAGCAGAAATGTTTCCAATAGTAAACAAAAGGCTCCCGAAGGCGTGCATTCCGGTTGTTAACAATCCAATAATATATCACACAATCAGACTTTTGGAAAGTGTGTCTAGAAAGTTTGTTATTGTCGGGCTGGATGAAGAAAGAGATGCAGTATTGAGTGCAACTATATCTGCGACTAAGAAGCCTATTGAGTATGTAGGGATTGAGACGTATGATGGAACTGTTGCGTCTCTAATGGCAATTCGAGCAATAATCGAGTGCGAAGATGTGATAGTGTGCAAAGGAGACATAGTTGGAAGCATTAGCATTAAGGAAATGGCGCAGAAGTATTTTGAAAGCAAAAGGATGCTTATGGTGGCATTGCAGAATTCGAAGATGGAAGGCACATTGATAGGATACAGAGTAGACAATTTGATGTTTTATGCAATTAGTCAGGAGTATAAGATTCCATTTGCATTACTGAAAGATGGATTAACACTGACAAAGGATTATGATGTTGTTCCACTATATATGATGAAGAGCAATTTATTTGAGATGCTTGACTCGAGATTTTTTAGCTTTAAGCATGATCTGATGCCTAATCTTGTAAAAGAGCTTGGAATAAGCAATCCAGTAGGAATATACAGCCCAAGAAAGGGGGATCTGCATCATGTAAGAACAATTGATGACTATTTGGAAGTGAATGCATTGCTGAAAAAGCAGATTGCTAGCACGGGTGCAAAGCCAAGGATAGATGATACAAATACAAAATTTGTGAAGGAGTATACAAAGAGAAACAGCATAAAAGACATAAGCAATTTGATCGATGCAGAGGTTCAGATTGAAGAAGGTGCGATTGTTTTTGATTCAATCATAGGAAACAAATGTATTATTGGCAGTGGAAGCAAGGTTATGTGTTCGATTTTGATGAATGGCGTTAAGATTGGAAAAGGGTCGCGTGTTGAAGGGACACTGGTTGGATGCATGGTGAGTATTCCTGAGGGTAGCAAGCTGGTTAATTGCAAGGTCTCACCGGGATATGTGTTTTCCCATGCAGTATGTGCATCAGATGGTGTTTTTGGACGATAAATAAACGGAATAGATGTTAGTGTTTGGTATCATGCTATTGAGCAAGCAATCAATGTGAGAGGATTGAATAATGGATAGGCAATGGAGTCAGTTTGTATTGGAGGAGGTGCCGATTGTTTATGCATACTCTTCAAGGCATGTATAATTAGAAACTAGTAAGGCATTGAGTCAAGATGCTGTTGATATTGCATTATTAATGGGTTTGATGCTCACGCATATATTCTCGATGTGCAAAAAGTTGCAGCACCCAGGATTCCCGAGTGGTCTCCCGACTCAGTACTAACCAGGCTCGCACAGGCTTAACTTCGGAGATCTGACGAGATCCGGTGCTTTTCCGTGGATATGGCCGCAACTGTCAACTTCCACATGTCACATTATATACTACACCATAACCCCAACTCCATTTATTTATTATTCATCGCCATACTCTACCTCTGGCACATCTCGCATCGTCTCCATGTATATCCGTTCAAAGCCCCACTCACACGATCCTTGCTATCACATGTACTTCTCTTCATACAACTCGTCTCCTATCCTATGATACACCTCAATGCAAACCCCCGTTCCTTCTTCATTCATCTCATCAAAGTCAATAATTGCTTCTCCAACCGCCACAATCGACCTCCCAATTATGTTTACCAGCACCACGTCGCCCTTCTTGAACCTGCTTTTCAAAAGTTCCCTGTATTTCATCACTCCAGGAATCATGACATCAGCACCTCGGCTCAGTGGACCAACAGCACCCTCATCCAAAAAAACTTCACAGAACCTCTCTGTGCCTCTCTCCTCAAGATACCTTATCGTTGGGAAATACTTCCTGTTCAAGCAGAAAAGAATAGTATGCTTGCCTAAAGCTATAAGGGCCACCTTCTTCTTACTTTTGTACACCATGTACAACTCATCCTTGCTCAGCAACTCTTGGCCAATATGTTTGTTTATGTCCTTCTTTTCCTTCTTTCCAAGGCAACACGATGAGCTTATCTCTATCTTGTTAAACAGCCCCTTCATGTCCTCAAGGGCTACGTTTGCAGTAAATGCATCAATGCTCAGGTATTTACGACTGCCTGCACTCTGCAATTAGAATACAAAACACTTATGCAAATCATTTGATAATCGCAAACCCTCAACCATGGAAGACAACAAACCCAAGTCCAACATCTTCACAGATGAAGGTAGGCTGCCACAGGTTGAATTTGCAATCAAGAATGTTTCCAGGGCAGGAACAATAATCGGCCGTGTTTGTGTGGATGGAGTGGTGCTTATTGGAATTAACAAAGAGCCTACGAACGGATCTATAGAAAAGATATACCAGCTGAGCGATGATATCTACTGTGCACTCTCTGGATTGTTTGGAGACGCAATGAGCATTAAGAAATATGCGCAGATCAAGGCACAGGACACACTGGAGCGGTTTGGAGTAGTCTGCCCTCTTCTAACGCTTTGTAAATTTATTGGACAAAAAAAACAAGCATTTACGCAGTATGCAGGAACCAGACCGTTTGGTGTGTCGTTTCTATATGCCGGCGTCATTGAAAACCAATATGCACTGGCATCTACCGATCCAAGCGGTACAATAAACCGCTGGACGGCAATGTGCTATGGAGAGAATGAGGAATCGATCAACCGTGCTCTGAGTAATGATGTTCCTGACGAAGAGATGGACATGGAAAAAGCAACGTTCGAAATCCTCAAGGCTCTGGCGAAGGTCCAGGAATCGACACCCAAACAGGCCGAAAGAATGGAAATTTTACACTTCTCAAGCACCAGCAAAAGATTTTTGCAAAGGAACGAAATCCAAAGTGTTCTTGAAAGAATTAGCGCCAAATAACAGTAAATCTCTTGTCTTGCTATTTTCCAAAGCTTTGATGCTGTTTGTATTTGTATTTGAGTTTGAGCATTATTGATAGGATGGATACGCACATGTGTACATTCCCGCCAAAAACAAAAATAATAATGGGTGGAGGCCAGGCTGCAAGAAATGAAAGGCTACAAGGTATTCAAGAAGCCTTATCTTCTTATAGAAGATATCCAGAACAAGCACCAGCCATTCTATAAAGAGTATACGAATGGAAATGCCCCGAAACTACATCTAGACAGCCCGGCTCTTTGCTGTCCATACCAAGCGGCAAAGAGGTACAAACAACCTGGAAAAAGAAGGCAGACAAGAGAAGGATTTTGTGAAGTTTGCTATGTGAAGTTTAGCAACTATGAAGAGCATGTCAAGGATTTTGAGCATAGAGTGTTTGCAAAAGATAGCACAAACTACCGTAAGCTCGACATGTTTATTTCCACAACAGTGTTTGAGAAAATAGATCCATCAGAAGATTGCATTCCACAGTCTCCGACATTCAAGTTGACGCCAATCTCGAGCGGGCGAAGCTATGTAGGCTTCCGCCGCAGTGAGGACGAAAAGTGTGCACAAACATTGCATTTTTCGTTGGCGAGCACAGAAGGAGACATTCAGCAAGATACGATGCCTTTTGAGCATTTTATTGCAGAAGTATTTGATAAATAAGTCCTTATGATGTATGTTTCTATTTCTTGAGAGTATGTCTGCTCTATGCCGTGCGAGGTATCTGCAAGTTTAAGGCTAAGACGCTTTTTGCAGAGGATCTTTGTGGATGCAAATGCTTGAACCCATGAGAGAGCTGAAGTTCCATGAGAAAAAGCTTCTCAAAAAAGTAAACTTTTTGGAATGGAAGAGTACAAATACAGCAAGAGAGCATCTCGTTATGTCAAAATACCACTTAAGAGATAGAGAGGAGTATGTAAAGTACAATAGAATTGCTGGAAAGATCACCAAGATTTCGGAAGCACTGGCAAGACTGAAAGAAAGCGATCCTGTTCGTGCAAGCATTACCAGGAAGCTTGTCAATAAGCTCTACGGAATCGGAATCATCAAAAACAAAAAGCTTGTAGATTGCACAAAGGTCACGGTTTCAAGCTTCTGCGAGCGCAGACTGCCCATGATTATGAAGAACATGCATATGGTTCCAAGCTCAAAAGACGCAACGAGATTTGTTGAGCATGGGCATGTTAGGTTGGGATCAAAGATCGTTTATGATCCTTCGGCCATTATAAGCAAGGCAATGGAAGACTTTGTGTCCTGGGCTGAAGAGTCAAAGATCAAAAGGAAAATTGACGAATTCCATGGCGAACGAGACGATTACAAGTATGTTTGAAAGTCCCATTATGCATATGCCAATAATACATAGTAAACAATGTTTATAGAAGCTTAAATTGGATTATCTGAGTATATGATTCTATTTGATTCAACACACTGGCATAGCCCTAGATAACAATGGCAGATAATTGCTCGGTCGATATGAGGGACTATGAAGCTTACCTCGAAAAGAGCGTTGTGGTCATGCTGAGAGATAAAAGACATCTTTATGGCATAATGAAATCATTTGATCAATTTAACAGCATAACCTTGGATAAAGTTGTTGAGAGAATCTTTCATAACGGCAAGTATGCAGAAAAAATACATCAGCTATTCATTATAAGAGGGGAAAATATCTCAATCATAGGATTGGGCTGTTTTGACATTCCTTCAAACTTAAAAATGATTGACTTTGATGTGCTAATCAGTGAAATATCAGCATCAGCTCAAGATAATACGCATTCCACCATATGAGCAATAAACCATGTTTATTAACAATCATTCTTTTTTCAGGCTCAATCCGACAAAAACCCTTATTTCTCGTTTCTTATTTCCCTTATTCTTGTAGTAGATGCTATACTCCTTGTTATCTGTTCTCATTGTTCCACATCCTGTTATTGCCACTTTGGTGGTGTTGTCTTCTATATATCCACGGATATCTTCATCATAACACTTTTCCCAGAAAATCACAGAATCTGTTGTTCCAGATACCATACAGTGGAACTTCATATTCTTAGACAGCCCTATATTGCAATCAACCAATGCTTCACTCCTGAATACTTCGGGAAGGCAGATAATCCTGTGGTGGATTTTTGTGTTCCTGTTGAACTTCGGGACAAGCGTGATCACCACGCCCTCCTTCCCACCTATACTCGGAACAACTATTCTGGCCTTCCTCGATGTAATCACCTTGTATATTTCATAAACAACCTCTCCACTACTTGCCTTATAAACGGTAAATGTGTAGTCGTCAGGCGCATCCGTAAAAAATTCTATGTACAATGCGCCTTGATACACATCAACCTCCTTTCTAAATATCTTCTCTATAGGAGATGTCTCATATGCAATCGCAGACACAATTGACATGTACTCGTCTTGCTTTATCCTCAGCATAAATGCCTCGAAAAAATAGTTTGGAAACTGTATACATGCCGACTCATTGTAATAAAGCTCAACCTTTGATTTATAGCCATGTGTGTTATCTTCTATCTCATCAACCCTATACACAAAAACATCTTTGCCTTTGCCAAATCTCAAGTCAACAATGATTTGCTCTCCAAAATACGAATGCACAACAAAGTCATTCTCAACAGCTCTTCTAGATGCTATGCCCAGCCTATCTTGATGCACACCTCTCTCTTCACCATCCATTTCATCAATAAAAGCCTTGTTCTCAACAACAATACTTCTAATTGCACTTGTCTCCTCCACCACAGTGTATATTTCACTATATTCAGAAAACAGTTTCATTCGAACCTCATCTTGCTTTAAAACTCTGTATATACTTTCAGGAATTGCTCTGGTGCATATGCTTTTCAAAACGTATTTGGACGTATGGATATCTGCAATTATATCCTCAAATATCTCTACAAGCTCGGTTGTTGACTTGTCTCTAGCATTAGGGAGCTCAAGCTCATTCTGCTCCTTGTCTGTTTCACATACTTCGTTATCTGCGTCACACAAATCTGAAGATGATTTGAAATAGCTAAGTGCAGCTTGCTTTGAAAACTTAATCAGTCTGTACAATGATGCTAGCCCTAGCGAAGTAAAAGGCTTCAGCTCAAGCTTACTCTTCATCTTCGACATCCTTCTCTTGCTAATCATAAGCTTCCTCGTTGTTACATACTGGTAAACATACAACACCTCCTCAGATATCCTGAACGCAATAAATTCAGGACTTCCAGGATCGTTCCGTTGGAATATAATTCCATTCTTCATCACTATCCTCACAAACTCATATCTTTCTTCATCAAAAGCAACTTCTACCAGCGAAGACTCAGAGCTAAGCACAAGTAGCGTCCTCATTCCCTTGAATCCAGAAATGACATCCGAAAACATCTCCCAATTATACAGGAGGCTCATAACTCTGCTTTCCTGAACAGACAGGCTCTTGAAAAATCGGTTGTCTCCATAGAAGCGGGATGTTTTGAGCGAAACCTGCGGAATAACAAAATGTGAGCAATATATCCTTTCACTTCCATTAATGAAATATCCTATTCTCCTATACACTATTTCATCTTCAACCTCAACTATCTTATAGTCCATCAGAGTATACAGGTTGATTCCCTCGGATATCTTCTGAATCTCAGCTGCAAAGTTGTTCGGTGTCACCTTCTCAATCGAATGCAACACATCCTTGATCGATGGAATCACAAATGGAAGATATTGCTCGTTCCAGTAAGGATACACCATCGTTCCAAAAACGGCCTGCCTAATATATCTCTCAATAAACTTCGATATTGACTTTCGGAATCCAAGCTTTCCCTGTGAACTTAGTATTCCAGACTCCACGGCAATAGCCAGATCAGGCTTCGAAAGAAAACAATACTCATATCTTGTATCATAGCTCTTTGATGGCATCTTCACAAGCACATTCCCTCTTATTCCACCAATATTCACTACTACCTTCAGGAACACTTTTCTGGGAAGCTCTAAGCTCAGCGAAATTTGAAATCCTCCTTTGTAATCAATCCCAAAAACCACCTGAAGATTCTCAAATGCCTTTCTTGATGTCTCCGCTTCGTTACCATGCTCATCATTACACTTAACAGATTCTCGTGTATTCATATGAGACTCTGCATGCATGAAATACATGTCCTTTTGTTCATTATTATTCCGATTTGCATCATCATATCTTCTTTTACTGATCTCTGCCCCATCGATCACATTCTCGAGCCCATTACTAAGCATTTCCTTATCTGCTTTGCACATCCCATTCACCGAATTCCTTATGTCAATCTCCGTGGCGCTTCTTGGCAGGTGCTTGAATGCATCTTCATCAAGACCAAGATCTTTCTTGATTTCTTCTCCAAGCGATGACAGCTTTTCGACATCTTCCATATTCACCTCTTCATTACTGCAGATCGCCATTCGCCTTACATCTTCATCAGACACCACCTGCACACTGCTCACATAAGGTGCTTCACTTCCCAAAACAATATCTGACACCTCGATGCTTTTGATATACTTGTTCATCCCCGATGACTCAACTTTCTTGAGTATCACCGACTTTACCTTCAGCTTCACAGCATGCGACTTCGACATCTCCACATAAAGCCTTTGCAGCATTGAGTTCATCCAATGCACATCAACACATCTGTGCATGCTTTTAAGAACCGCATTCAATTGCCCTGTGCTTATGTCCACTTTCTTGCTTCTCTCAGCAATTGTCAGCATTCTTTTCCTATACGCCTTCCCAGCTACAAAAGGAATCAGGCAAAATGCAAATGGAAAGGATAAAAGCCCAGCTATAAAACCTGCTACAAATACAAGCATCCCAGGGGCGCTGCTCTCTCAATTTATCCGCCATATACATAAATAAATCCGCACATACACTTATTATACAATCAGTAAACAAACACATTCATGCCAACAAAAATAGCAACATACACATCGTCTATGAAAATACCATCTACACTCTTCATTGAAGGTGTTCTTCTACAGAACACACAGGTCAAATTGTCATACATCCACGTCCAATTCATAGATAATCTGCATTCCGCTCAGCTGGATCAGTTCTCAGACATCCTTGCTCTGGATGGAGCCCACATTCCTGTGCACAGCATCGAGGAAATATCACTGTCATACCACAAATCAATAGTTTGGAGCAAAAACATAATCGAAGCAGTTGTCTCATTCATAAACCATATGCAAGGCACTCTGTCAACCAATTATATTGTTCTCTGCACTAATCAAGGTATGGAGCTGAAAGAAAGGTCATGTGATGCAATACACACCAAATCTCCATTCACTCCACCACACACACTCCAGCACCTTTCAGATTTCAATTCATCCCACTATCTGCATTCTAGATTTATCAGCTTGCATAGACAGAAGAAAAAACCAATAGAAACAATATTTACTCGTTTGAATAAAGCAAGCCAAAAACACTGCAGCATAGATTAAAACATTAAATAAATACCATCATGCACAGTATAGCCATACTTCAAAAAGTATCTTGCCGACCTCACCAGCAGTCAAGCTGTTAACCATACTTGGAAAACGAAAACGATCCATCTGTACCTGACTCATCCCTATCCTTCTTTATTTCCCTTCTCAAGCACTCCTCGCCAGTCTTCCCTACTTCAACTCCAGATATCCATTTGCATTCATCAGGATCAATTATACTTCTATCCTCGCTTTGTCTAGGCTCATCATTTAAGCTATCAATCACTATGTTCTTGTCCTGCTCTTGACTGATTTTCTTCATCACAGACTCTAAATCCTCACTCATAACAGAAGAATAATCAACCAGACCCACAATCCTTTCAATTCCATTCCTAATCATCGTGCCAAATGCCTCCCTGTCTCCTTTCACAAAGTCATCTAAGCTTTCACAAAACCTTGATTTGCTGAGTATACCAAACTCCACATTCTTGAGACAATCCTCAAGTATTTGTGCTATCCCAATCTTCTCTCCTCTTGCATGTACCTTTGATTCATTACCATCTCGAGACTTTCTAACCAAACTTATTGCATCTTGAGGATTCGCAATCATGTTCCTCAGCAAATCGCTCACCTTATGTCTATTCACCACACATCCTTCGCCAATCTCAACCCTTAATCTTACAAGCGGAAAATCATTCACAGCGCCAGATGATCCGTCCTTCTCAATCAAAGAGATGCTCCTTACAATCGCGATCCTATTTGGTTCAAATCCCTCATATCTACTTCTTTTTGCACTTTCTTCTCTATAAACCTTGCTTTCTGCACACCGATCGTCATTGCCTAGCCTGCCAAGCATTTGCTTCACTTTCGCCTCCACAATTTCCTCTGCATTCTGCTTTCCTTCGATCTTCAAATTCCCAATCGCCAGCGGCCTTACACTACGCAGCTTTATTTGCTCTACTGCCACATCCCTATCAACATCCAACACATATATATATTTGTCATAACATTCTGCTTCAAGAAACGATGTTCTTACAGTAGATCCCGGCTGTATCACCATACTTCTCCCCTTGCACTTGCTTATCAAACTCTCATGCTCATGCCCATACACTATAAGATCAAAAAACCCTTCCTCAAGCTTCTCACTAATCTGCCCCTTCTCCCTTACAACTCTGTTCTGATGCACAACAAGAATATTATACCATCCTTCATCATCAGCTGGCTTCTGAAACAAAACTTTCCCTTCAGCAAACATCTTGTACAATCTCCTCTCCTTAATATGGCCTAATCCATACACCGCCACCTTCCCTTCCTTCTCCATCAGCAATGGTACTATTTCTATAACATCCAGGCGCCCGTGCTTTCCTATATAATTCACAAGCTTTGCACTCTCTAATATATCAATCGGTGAAACCATGTCAACTCCGCTTGGATCATCGTGGTTCCCGTGAATAATCACAACAGGGATAGATACGCTGATGCTTGGATCCTCTGTATTCAAACGCACATTAGACTTAAGCTCAGATCGCTTCTCTCCAAAACAATACTTTCTAAAAAGGCCAACCGTTTTGCTGAGACATCCTCGCGATGGTCTGTTATCGTGGAATAGATCTCCTCCCTGCAATATCATGTCAACTTTCTTTTCATTTGCAATCATCAGTATCTCCTCAAACGCACGATAGCTATCGTCCCCTCTTATTGGGTCATTCTCCTTAAATCCAAGATGATTGTCAGATGTTATCAGGATCCTCATCCTTGGGTGCAACAAAAATGCTCAAATATACTCAAACCACATAAACTTTCAAATTCATTCCTGCATCGTCTCCTCATCTTTCGAATCATCATCAGAGCTCATACTTCTAATAATCTTCAATATCCACTCTCTATCATACTTAAAATACATCGCACAAGGGTATAACTTATTCCTATACATGGACTTCTCAATCAAGCATCGCATCATCATCAACCTCTAGAAAAACAGGCACCTCCTTCCCTCTTCCTACAATATGTCTCTTTATCTTCCTAAACATCATCTTGTCCTCTTCATCAATCATAGACAGCGACATCCCCATCCTTTGCCTTCCTGCTCTACCGCATCTGTGTATATACGTCTCAATCGTACTAGGAAACTCATAGTTCACTACAAGATCAATGTCCTTGATATCAACACCCCTTGCTCCCAAGTCTGTGGCTATAAGAACCCCTGGTGCACTATCCATCCTCTTCACTGCATTTCTTCTTTCATCCATGCTCTTCTTCGAATGCAGCACCACAGATTCATTAATCCTTCGGTTGAGATAGTCACACATTCGGATCGTATTGCAAAATACAATCACCTTCATTCCCTGCCTTCCACTGTCGGCCCCTTTCTTCCCTGTATCCACCAAATGATCCCCAGATAATATTTGCCTGAGAACCTTGAGCCTTTCGCTCCTCTTCACATACTCAAAAAATTCGCATACATTGCTACTTACAGAAGCATCCCCAATAACAATCCTTGCTATTCCAGGATACTCAAAAGGCGTTGCAGAAAACAACCCTACTATTCTTACCTCAGCCACATTCAAAACATACTCTGCATCTTCCTTCAGCCCATACGACATCACCTTATCAACTTCATCAATAACCAAATAGTCAATCTTCCCAAAGCATCTCGCCTCCATCAACTCTCGTAGCCTTCCAGGTGTTCCAACAACTACCGAAAACCCATCAGAAAGCTTAAGCCTCTGAATATCTACGCTAGATCCTCCCGTCACCTCAACGATCCTGAGAGAGTCCAGTGAAAACTTTGCAAATAGTTTGGAAACCTGTCCAACAAGCTCTCTTGTCGGAACAATCACAAGCAGCCGAGAAAACTCTTCCTGCAGAATCTTCACATACGGCAAAACATAAGATAAAGTCTTTCCGCTACCTGTCTCCGAGGTTGCATTGAAGCTCTGTTTGGCAAAAATATATGGAATAACAATCTTCTGGATGTCTGTAGGATTCGTAGGTAGTATCGACATATCAAATCCATTCGGCCATGCATCCAACGGTATAATCTCGACACTCGATGCAATCTTCAGTAGGCTTTTCCTTCGATCTGCTTCAATCGCATGTTCTTCATTCACACTCTTACTTGTCTTTGTATCCTCGTGTAGCTCCTTCTCCACTGCTCTCATGTTGATCTTTTCAATGATTTTGCTTTTCAATCTCTTCAGTATGTGCTCTTTCTCCATCAAGGCTTTTGCTTTTTATCATCAGAATATCAATCTCAAAGATAGTTTAATCATTTTGACATCGAAAGCTGTTTAAACAGCTCAGAAAGCTTTTTATCATCAGGCGGATAGCTAATGTAATCCCGCGCAATGTCAAATATCACAGGAGCAAAAGGCACCTTTATAGCTGGATCTTTGGGCTTCAGAGACTCCTCCAATTGCTTCATCAATCCCGCCTTCAAATACTTCTTGGGAACATTGGAAAAGTCTTCTCTTGCCTGTACAATCTGCCGTTCCAAGCTTTTAAACATCGTCGGAACAACAAATGCATCAATCATCTCATCATTCTTCAAAAACACTATCAGCTCTTCAATCCTTGCATAGTATGTCCACAAACTCTTCGTGTCCTCAAGTGCTTCATCAATATACTTCGAGTCAACCAAGTTCTCCCTCAAAAACATCTTTAGATCCTCAAACGCCTCTTGCAGCACCTTCACTTTCTTTCCAATGCACAGAACCTTTGTAGGCCTCTTCTCAATCAACAAAAATAACTTTCTTTTCGCTTCCTCCACCTTGTTCACTCTTCTTGCCACCTCTGCATCATATCCTCTACTCTCAAAAACCGCTCCTGCCTGAAACGCCCTTCTTTCTGCATCTGTATCAAACCTAAGCTCAATATCATGCCACATCTCCTTCACCTTTAGCACTGACGTATCGACATTGTAAGGTGCATGCTCAAGTATTCCATCTATCTGATCCAAAAAACTTTTGAACTCCACCAGCCTTTCTCGTAGATCCATAAAAACACCCGCATCAACATCTCCAGCTCCTATCATTCCATTCATAAGATTTCTGTACATCTCCCCAAACTCAGATGTATCTTTCCTCAATATACGTAAATTGCTCTTCAGAAACTTCACAGACCTAAGCATCAACGACTTGCATACATTCGACTCAAGTTTATACACGCCCATCCTCCTGTTGCCTGCATCCCTCAGCTTCACTTTCAAATAATTCTTATATCCAGCGTAATTCTTTGCAGAAAACCTGTTTTCGTTTCTCATTGCCTCAATAGCCCCAAACTTCTCCTTGAAGGCTTCCATGGGACCAACTTTTTTTCCTTTTTTATGCAGCTCAATGCAATTGCATATCATATATCATATCTCTCAGCAATATTCTATCATGCTGCAGGCCATCCCACCTTCTGACTGCCAAGCAATACAACCATGCACTGTCAAATACATCTCAAGCTCAAACGCACAATCCAATTAAAAACCTGCAGTCCTAAGATGTTGCATCGTACTATGCAGAATCACTTCCAATGAATAGTCGTTCTTGTATTCGGCGCACAAGCAAAAGCCTTGCCTCAGCTGGCATTTAAATACACACGATATTCCGTAGACAGCCTAAAACTCTAGTATCCAAAAGACTCTCCCCCCTTCCTAAGATCAGACACTGCGTGGATCGTTCTATTCCCATTGCTTCTTTTGAGAAGAATACCCTGTACAGATGTAAATACGGTGTTCTCGAGCGATTTTTCTATTACATGGCCTGAATCAACAAGATATTGCTCAACCGGCCCTGCAATGTCGTGCTCTACAAAAGTAACATCTGGAAATAGATGGTTGTGCATTCGTGTCGTCATTATTGCTTCCTTCAGGTTCTTTCCAGTAGATAGATGGAACAGGGTCGATACAATAGACGTGGGTATTCGTATTCCGCCAGCCGCTCCCAGCACAAGCAGCTCATCGCTTTTCGACAAAATAACCGGTGACATTGATGAAAACGGCCTTTTTCCTGCATCGAGTGCATTTGCAGATCCTGCATTGGCATCGTTGTGCTCAGGAGCCTGAAAGTCGTCCATTGTGTTGTTAAATACAATTCCTGTTTCTGGATCCATGAACTTTGCGCCAAACTCAAAGTTTATTGAGCTTGTCAGCAGAACCGCCATGTCATCCTTGTCCACTACATTCATATGTGTGGTTCCATGGTCCTCGACTCCGTGCTTCTTCATTCCGTACTCTTTAGCATCTAGCACTTTAT
Organism: Ordospora pajunii; assembly: GCF_021821965.1. Taxonomy (NCBI): domain Eukaryota; kingdom Fungi; phylum Microsporidia; family Ordosporidae; genus Ordospora; species Ordospora pajunii. Next base: position 32,911 of record NW_026848124.1, read on the forward strand.
CAAGGTCTATTTTCTTATATATCTGCTCTGCTATCTCCTTCGATGTTATTTCATTCACCATATCCTTCCAGTTCTCAAGAAATTCAGGGTCTGCAAGCTCTCCTCGTCTGGCCATCATGAACTTGAATATCTCAATAAGCAGATGCAGATTTCTGAACTTTCCCGTCTGTATGTCATCTGCAACCAAGCTATTGAGATTGTACTTCTCAAGTATGTTCAATGCTTTCAAAACCAATGGCCCGCTTGTGGGAAGATTTGTTGTGTATACCTTGTAGTCGTGGTATCTTCCTTCAACCACGGGCCTGTGTATGGACTTATACTCCTGCAAGTCGCTCTTTGCAAGCACCCCACCCTGATTGTTAACAGCCTTCACAATTGAGTCGGCAAGGCTTCCATTATAGAAGTCATCTGGGTTGTTCATGATCATCTCCAAAGTTTTTGCGTAGTTTTCGCGTACTACAACATCTCCTTCCTTGAGAAGCTCATTGTTGCGCATGTATGTGCTTCTTAATCCCGGATCGATTGCTATAAACTCTTTAAATTTGTTGATTCTTTTTACCAGCTGGCTGCTTGCAGGAAAGCCCTTTGCTATTTGTATGTTTTCTTGGAACAGATTCTTCCATGGAAGCTTTCCATACTTCATGTGTGCCTCATAAATCCCATGCACTTCACTTGGAACACCCACACTCAAGCCACCTACCTTTGGTCCATTCCGTGCTTCATAGAGCACTTTGGTGCTGAGCCTCTTTGGCGCAACTTCTCTGAAGTCTATCATGTCTACAGCGCCTTCCTCGCCCGGCTTCTTTATAAGCATAAATCCTCCACCTCCGATTCCTGAAGAAAACGAGTTTACTATCCCAACACATATGGCAGATGCAACAGCAGAATCGACTGCATTCCCGCCCTGCATAAGCACTTTGACTCCCAATCTCGAGCACATTGGAACCTCCGTATTGCATGCTCCGTTAGAATATACCTCAAGAATGCCAAAGTCCGGGTTTTCAAAGCTATTCATTTCTTGTGTCGACGCCATACATGACACGAATAGTATAGCAGCAAATCCCAGCACATTCCTCATTGTTTTGCATTGCATGCCGTTATTTATCAAAACACTTTGAAACATGTAGATGTGTACTGGAATCATATACAGCATCATCTGCTTATTTCATCAGGGAGGCTGTGCAATGCAACCCCAGCAAATGCCAAGGATTCCAATCAATCCTCCAGCAGAGTTTGAAAAGGTACGAGGCTTTCTAGAAAAAGTTGAAGCAGAAATGAGAAGGCTTGAGAACGCACCGCCAGCGCCTAGAACCCAAGAAAACTTCTGGCCAATCTTCCAGCTACATCATCAGCGAACCAGACACATCTACAATCTTAATGCCAAAGGAGAGATAAGCAAGGATTTGTACAGATATCTTTCGGAAAACATGTTTGTTGATCATGGCCTAGCTTGCTATTGGAAGAAGATGGGCTATGAAAATCTGTGCTGTGTTAGATGCATACAGCCTACGGATAGCAAGCGTGGGAATGTATGTGTGTGTAGAGTGCCCCAAAGAAGCATCGATGCGGATCAGGTTGTTAGATGTGATAATTGTGGGTGTATGGGATGCTCTGGATACTAATATGCAACGGCATAATTCGAGCAATGCGGATAGATTTGCCTATTAGCTGAGTGGATAGCTAGCATGCATCGATGTCTGCAATCAGTGGAGTATTTGTAGGCTGCGATGTTAAAACCTTGTTTCACAAGACAAATAAGATGTTGCACGAAAAGGCAACAAGAAGGTGTGATGCTTGCCAATAGAACCCTGGAGTATAGAAGAATGGCAAGGATAAACAGCTTGAAGTTTGCGCCAATTTCAATGGCAGGCATGCGAAAGTCCTTGAGTGACACAAGGGAAAGCATTTCGAAACTTGGAGTTTTGCAAGAGAGGCATGGCCTGCCTTCGTTTACAACCAGAATAAAAAAGCAAAAGGAAATCGATGATCTGAAAAGAAGCATAGCAGAAAGCATAGCATGCAGCGAAAGAAAGATAGAAAGCCTGGCTGGGTATACAAACTCGAAATGTCTTTCTGAAAGCATGGGAGAGTACTTTTCGGCTCAGTTGAGGGCAATAATACACGACTACAGAAGCATACAGCAGGAGTTCTTGAAGAAGATGGATCTACATGATGAGCTTGAGCATGAAGAGAATGAAAGTTTAGACGAAAAGAACATGGTGATGGTCGAAGCAGTGAAGGATCTTAGAAAATCAATATACGACCTTACGTCTATTCTTCTAAACATGAGGATGGCAGTAGGACAGCAGTCGTTGCAAATAGACAGACTGGATTTCTATTTTGATTCGATAAATTTCTATCTTGAAAGCACAAACAATGAATTGGAAAAGATCCCAGCAACACATGGAAAACTCAAAGACAAGGTCATGTATTCAATGCTGGCCATGTCGACTGTTCTTACACTAATGAGCCTCATTAAGATGGTTAGAAATAGATGATTATGCAAAGATTCCATACTGGATCTGATGAATAAAACCCTGAATTATTGATGTTATTTTCGGTGGGTTTTGTGTGTCCTGATGAAGAAGTTGAAGGGTTCAAGAGCAGATGAGGGGGTTGGGCTTACTTTCTACACTGCTCTCGAAAGTAAATGTGTATCATATGAGGAACTGGTAAAGGCAGTGAAAAAGAGAACGCTGCTTCTAAAGCATGCTGATGAAGATCGTGCATTAAAGCAGCGATCGGGTGCGAATATTGCAGACGATGCGATTTCGCATTTTCTGTGTAGGATGGTGTATTCTCAGACACAGTGGGCAAGCGCGTGGTTTGTGAATGCAGAGACGAATCTTTTTCGTGCAAGACTTACAAACGACATGCCGGGAGCAAATGTGTTTTTTTTCAATGATATACTACCTTGCATGAGCAGGCTGGATACTTCTAATGGCGCTTTGTTCGTAGGTGCCAGGAGCATGTATGATCCAGATTCAAGGCATGCCCTGGATGAAACTCCTCAGGACATTTTTGTGCACTTTACCAAGGTGATTGATCTTGTTGGCAAGAGGGCTGTTACACTTGAGAATGGATATGCCAGGCTCGATGAGCAAGGAATTCAGTCTGTTCTTGTGAATGAGTTCAGGAGATATTTGGAGATGAGAATGTGTGAACTGGAGGGCATATTCCATAAAGATCCAGATGAGAGAATGGGAAAGCTTCTATCGGAGGTAATGGCGAGTGCGCCACCAAAACAACAAGATACTTCTGAATTTTCGTTACCTACCTCAGAAAGATATTTTCCTCTGTGCATCCAAGGCATAATGGCAAAGCTGAAGAGCAACAAGCATCTGAAGTACAATGACAGGCAAATTCTCTGTCTTTTTCTCAAAGACTGCGGAATGAGCATTGATGACTCAGTAGAGTTTTTCCGTAGTTCATTCAGCATTGACAAGGACACATTCAGCAAGGACTACCTGTATTCAATAAGGCACAATTATGGGCTTGAAGGTAAACGGGCAAATTATACATGTTTCAGCTGTGCAAAGATGTCAAACACAGTCAATGAACTGAAAGCAAGCAGCTGCCCGTTTGTTGGAAATGAGGCATATGTAAGGCAGCAGGCTCAAATGCATCAGATTGACATTGAAGATGTTATGAAGGCAGACACGTTTGGAGGCAGGTGCACAAGATTTCTTGAAAGGTTAGTTTTGCGAAGGCAAGAGAGAACAATAACAACGCCGGTAAGATATTATTTCGAATGCCGGGGAGAAAGAGGCAGAAGCTAAGCTCTGAATGAAAATGTGGATGCTGGAAGTTTGTGAATAGGATGCATGTGTGTTTGAGGCAATGTAAAAGATTGCGTCAAGCCCATGTGAGATGTGTGAGAATGTTTACTCTCTTAGGGTAAAGTATTTGAAGAAACTGGAGAAGTATCCTTTCAAGTCTGATGAGGAAGCAGGTGAGCTTGGGATGAAAGAGTATGTTGTAGATTATGAAATGGATGCTATTGCATTAGAAACGCCGTTTTCAATGAAGTCTACCGAAAGGAAGGCAAGTGTGGAGACGCAGGAGAGTGTAGGTGGCGGCGAGGATTGTTTTTCGTCCGAATCGTCTGGAGAAAGCACGGATTCGGAGGACTTTATCGGAGACGTCTGTTTTGAGATTGACCTGTCTATCCGAGGCAAGGAGATAGCTAGGGATTCGCCGATCAGCATTATTCAGGGACGGAAGTATGGACTGGTTGGACGGAACGGAATAGGAAAAACGACTCTTCTGAAGGCAATCAGAAAAAGGAAGTTTGGGATTCCAAAAGGACTCAAGATATACATGATAAGGCAGGACTCGTTTGTCGATGCAACGGTTGAGGAGTTTGTGGGAGTGGATGCAGGAAGAATATTGAATGGGCTTGGATTCAATAAGGAGATGATTGTAAAGAACATGCAGGATCTAAGTGGGGGATGGAGGATGAGAGCACATCTTGCAAAGGCAATAAGCGTGAATCCTGGGCTTCTGCTTCTTGACGAACCCACAAACTACCTGGACATCAAGGCGTTGAATTGGCTTGAAAAGAAGATATCTGAGCTGAAAACTGTTATCATTGTATCGCATGACAGGAATTTCCTAAACAACACCACAGAGATGATTCTGCACCTGAATGATTTGAAGATAGACGTTTATAAAGGAAATTACGAAAGCTTTGTTAAGCAAAGGAGCGAGAAGATGGCTTCTGCGAAGAGAGAATATGAGAACCAGCTTACAGTCAGAGAGCACATGCAATCATTTATTGATAGATTCAGATATAATGCAAAAAGAGCATCTCTTGCTCAAAGCAAGATAAAGGCGCTTGCAAAGATGCCGGTATTGATACCGCCTAAGCAGGATCCTGTGATAAGATTTTCGTTTTCATCTGCATGGTGTCAGGGACTGCTTGTTGAGTTTTCGAATGTTTCTTTTCATTATGGCAAGGCAGGATCGCCCGATAAAAAAACGATCTTTGCTGGATTGAACATGAAGATTGATTCTGGCTCACGGATTGTGATTGTGGGCAGTAATGGGCAAGGCAAGAGCACATTTTTGAAGATATTGGCTGGGAAGCTTGAGGAAGCCGAAGGAAGTGTGGTGAAGAATTCGCATTTGAAAGTGGGATACTTTGCACAGCATCACGTGGATAATTTTGACGTAAACGAGAATGTATTGGATCTGATGATGAAGAGCTATACCCTGGAGGAAAGCAAGAAAGCACTTGCATCGTTTGGACTGAATGTTGAGAACCAAAGGATTGGAAGTCTTTCTGGAGGGCAGAAGAGCCGTCTTGGATTTGCACTAGTGAACGGGATGAAACCTAACCTGTTGATTCTTGACGAGCCTACGAATCACTTGGATATGGAATCGATTGATGCATTGGCCGATGCCCTCAGGAGGTTTGAAGGAAGTGTAGTGTGTGTAAGCCATGACTTGAATTTTGTAAGCTCGGTGTTTAAGGAAGTGTATGTGTGCGAATCTAGCAGCATCAAGAGGTTTTATGGAGATGTGATTGAATACAAGCAAAAGCTGGGTGACTGATGCAGCTTTACTTTAGAGTTTTTTGCTTGGCTTATATACTGTTTGGATTGGACTCTGAACGTTTTATTGTGTCCTCTGGCACTTTTGAGGAGTCGATTGCCCATTTCTTGTGGTGAGGAAGCTCGTTCCTAAAGTGCTCTGGTGTGAGGAGTAATTCAAGATGTTGCTTGATTTCTTGGAATTTCTTTTTGTTCATAGCATACTTGAATTAAATATCTTATATGTTTAGTGTGAGTATAAGCCAACCTATCAATTTGATGGAATGAAGCAACACATATGATTTATATATGGCGAATCAGAATGTGAGTGTTTTCCAGCTGATTGTGCAGTTTGCTAGCAATGTGGATTTGTTTGTTTGCAGCAAGGCTGAAATAAGAAGTGGAGCTTGTTGGAATGTGATGATGCCTGTGTGTATTTAAAAACAAATGTGCGGAACCCCAAGGATGATTAGGCAAATAGTTAATGTCTGTGTAGCATTTGTTGTTTTTTACAATGTTCTTCAGGCATTCAAGGCTTCCAAGGATGATAAGAAGCTTTCAAGGAGATACAGCAAGTGTTTTATGGTGATTTCTGTATTTCTTGTGATTGACAATATGTTTTCGTTTGTTTTGAACATTGTTCCGTTTTATCAGCTGTTTAAGCTAATAGTTATTGTCTGGATATCAATACCTGCATGCACAGGAGCAGTGTTTGTATACAAGTTTTATGTACAAGGGATTTTAGAGAAGCACGAAAGTCAGCTTGACGAGACGATTGAGAATGTAAAGACAGTTGTGTCTAGATATTTCAGTGAATGCTATGGCAAGGCACAGAAAAGATGTTATATGAGCAAAGACGAGAAGGCAAAGCGTGAGATCATGGATGATGAGGCCGGGGAGCAGCTGAAGGACGAAGAGAATGCAGGCAATGCGGATGAGTCTGAGCTTTCTGCGATTGACTCAACTTCTGCCAATGAAGAGAAGGCTGTGCCTGAAGCAGGGTTTAAGTGATAGAGCGGGTCCTTTATGGATGTGGATAATAAGTCTGAAGGCAAATAAATGAATGTCTTGTGTATGTTTTGCTGTTGATATGAGTTGGAATGATTTTGGCACCCCAATAGATGGGGATGGTTGAAAAGATCACGCATGCGGCACGTAAAGTGATTAGAAATGGAGTAAAGAAACTGAAGAAAGGAACGAAGTTTATTGTTAGAGGCCGGAAAGGAGGGATCAGTGAGTTCAGTGATTATGGAGAGGATGAGGATTGTGAAAGCAAATTTGAGCAGCATGAAGACAGAGTCAATCATGAAATGGTACATCAGGATATAGCTGTGAACTATGAAATGATTAATGCCAGAAGCTTTAACAGGCCTGTGTTTATAGAGATGGGACAAGAAGCTACTGGGGCTGAGCTTGGATTGAAAAAGATGGGGAATGAAGTGCTGTTTCTGTATGACATTGATGATACGCTGTACCATAGATCGAATGGGCTCCTTGAGAAGGAAAGAATGTTTCTGAAGCAGAAGTATATTTCTTTGAATGAAGGAGCAACACATGATATGTTTGAGAAGCATATGATGATGTCTTATCTTTACTCGCACATGTTTAATGAATACGGAGGCATTTCTCTTGAGGAGTATTGGGTGCTGCTTGCTGAGTTTGACTATCTTCAGTATGTTTCCCCGGATCCAAGCCTAAGGAGTTTTTTGTTGTCTATGAACAGTGTAAGGAGATGCTGCTTTACGAATGGGCCAAGAGACAGAGCGGAGAGCATTCTTACGAAGATGGGCCTGCTTGATTGCTTTGAAGCAGTGATATGCATAGGGAAGTATGACACTACGTTCTGCTGTAAACCAAGAGATGTATCTTATGAATTTGTCACACGTGTGCTGGGTGTTGATACACCTGAGAATGTTCATTTGTTTGATGATTCGGAAAGCAATGTGGCTAAAGCCAGAGAGATGGGATGGAAAGGTTGGCACATTACTGGCGATGATCACATCATAGATGTTTCTTTGAATGCTCTTCGCGCCGTGCACACAGCCAGAAATTCTCTGATGGACCTACAGAGCATAGAAGACTTGTGCAAGCTTTATTCATCTTCATCAACGCATAAATTTGATATCAGTTAAAAGCTCAGATATGTTTGAAGTATTTAAAATATTGTTTATTGATATCAAGTATACATCAGGAAAGCAGGCTTGGCTTTACTATTTCTGCATTGTTGTTGACAAAGTGAATTGGCCTGACAGTTTCGAGGATGTCTTCGTATAAATAGTTTCTTGATTGTTCGAATCCGCCTGGGGCTTCTCCCTTTGTACATCTTTTTTCAATATCTATTTTTGCCTGTAGAAGATTGAGTGTTTTTTTTGCATCTGTATAGAAGTTGTGTATGTAATCAAGCAATACATAGATAATGTGATTGCTAAGAGTTATCACAGTATTTGGATTGCTTTTGTATGTTCCTAGTATTCGGTCGAATCTTTCATCCACAAAAGATCGCAAGTATGCAGAGTATGCATTTTCTGCACTATTCAATTTGCTTTTACTGTGATATCGAGTGAGCTTATGCCCAGTAAAGCAATCGATTGCTGTAGTATATATATCGTATATTCCTATTGAGTTCAATGAATCATCGTATGCAATCATGGGCTTCTGCACAAATAGCCGTAGATGCTTTAGATAGTGGCAAACAAGAGCTCCTTGCTCATAACTAATGCCATACATCTTGCACCTTTCTTCAGATGGCTTTGCATCAAGAATCTGATTGATAACACTTCGCAGTTTTACAAAAAGAAATTCTCCTAAGCACACACCTTTTCTTGTGTTGAACGAAATCAGCCGATCTTTTCGTGAAACCAATCGATCTTCCCAAGCCATCTCTGATGCTTGTATCTCTAATTCACAGCCAGAGTCTTCTTCAGGCACATCTTGATGATCCATGATACACTTTGGGTTTTCTTTCGTTTCCATACTACACTTCTCTTCACTATTTCCATACAGACTGAATAGTTTTGCATTTGCATCATCTATTTTTGCATTTTGTATCAAATCATCATACTTGCAACTATCTAGATTTGCTTTATGCACACATGAATTCGCTTCTGCATGCATTTCTTTGCTGCCTGATCTCAGTGAGATCAGTATTGCAATGCATGTCCAGACTACTAGCACTATAAGCAACAATGCAATCGCTGCTATTTTATGCTTTCGCGCCATGCTTTATCAATGGGACCGTATCCAAAACATTATTTCATCTTGATTAGAATCTAAAAAGATTGTTTAATCCCATTTGGACTTCCCATTAATATATCCTTCGACAATCAAATGGCAGTCATCAACATGAACTCTCACCTGCCTCATGCTATCTCTTTCCCTAATCGTTACCATCCTATCGCTTGCAAATCCAGGATCAAACGTAATGAAAAACGGAATCCCAAGTTCATCGCATGATGCATACTTTCTCCCAATGCTGCATGAACGCTCATTGACTTGCACCACAAATCCCTTTTCAGACAGATACCTTTTTATTCTTTGAATATGCTCATTATACTCATCTGAGTAAATTAAATATCCAATTGCACACTGAATGGGCGCAATCATCGATTTGAACCTAAATACCGGCTTCATGTCCTCTCTGGAATAGAATGAATGCTCTATCAATGCATACAAAATGCGCCCAACCCCAAACGAAGGCTCCACCACGTCCGGAACCACATTCTCAACATGTACCATCCTCTTGCTCTTCAAACACTCCACATCAACATCATGCCCATCGCACTCAAACTTAACATAGGATCTTCCTTCAAAGCAAGCCAAATTCTTCTCAATAAACTCCTGGGATGCCGACAAAACAATCTCCTCAAGCTCTCCAAACTTCTCTCGAAGCTTAGGCCCCCACTCTTTTTTATTCAGCTTCAGTACCCATTCGTCAACTTCCCTTGGCTCAGCTAATCTTCGCTTGCTTCTCAAGCTAATCCCCGACATCTCTTCATGGCACTTAAGATCATAGCACGACCTGTCTGCTATTCCAACACACTCAACCCATCCATGAGATGTGTATATTTCTGCATCCCAGCAGTCCTTTGCATAATGTGCCATTTCATCCTTCTTATGCTGCCTGAACCTAACCATGCTCATATCCACCCCCAGCTCTTTCAAAAACAGTGCTGTCCTTCCAATGAAGTATCCAATAGTCTCATTAAACACAATCCCTAACCTTACTGCATCCTTCAATGCCATCTCTACATCTTTGTCTCCATATAGCAATCTCAACACAAGATCTCCAACAGACGAAAACTTCGGATGGTTTTTTTCATCCTCAAACACAAAATGCTCGATCTCTGCCTGTTCAAACTCCCTCACCCTTATCAGCCCTCCTCTTGGGCTGATCTCGTTTCTATATGCCCTTCCAATGGATGCCGATGCAAATGGTAGACTCTCATTGTTGTACTCATAAAGCTTCTTGAAATTCAAAAACTGCCCCTGTGCTGTCTCAGGCCTCAAAAACACCCATTGGTCCCCTTTGTATCCTATCTTGGTTCCAAACATAAGATTAAACTGCTGAGACTGCCTGAGCTTGTTTCCAGATACTCCTCTGATGTTATACTTCTCAATCGTTGCATCTACCTCTTCACATGTCATACAATCAACCCTCCTAATGTCATTGGCAACCTCATCTGTTTGCTCCATCTTCTCCAGCACTGCAGAAATCAGATGGTCTGCTCGGAAACACTCTCCAGACTCTTCATCAAACACAAGAATGTCGCAAAATTTATCCACATGCCCGCTTGCATTCAGAACACTGTATGGCAGCATTGCCGTTGTATCTATCTCTAGCATGTCTTCTTCAACCACAAAGTGCTTTCTCCACAAAGACAGCATGTTTGCCTTCAAAGACAGCCCTGGCGGCCCAAAATCATACAGGCCTGACACTCCGCCATATATGTGTGCTGACTGTGCTATGAAAAATCTTTTCTTAAGAATATGCTCAATCTGCTGCTGATCAAACTTTCTCATTTAAGGGATACTCTATGCATGCGTGATATTAAACAAATCGGTCCTCGTGCTTGAGCCCTTGCATGAATGATCTAGCCTCAAGAATATCAAGGTATGAGTCATTGGATTTAGAGTCATACTTGAACAACACAATACAGAGATACGAAGAGTTCATACTTGAAGCCGAAAAGCACAAGGCAGCCAAAGTTCATCACGAAATAGACACTGAGATACTGAAGATATTTCTAGTTAATAGCAATTCCCTGCTTGATATCCTTGATGCATATGAGGAGTCGTATATGGTCATTTCAAGCATGATTGACTTGTCAAAACAACTCCTCAGGTCCCGCCTGAGCATATGCGAGGAAGATGCAATTGTTGACAAGGAACAGGTCAGCAAGTTCAGGGCTATTCTTGAGAATTTTAGTGAGGATGCAGTTGTGTTTGCCACTGATGAGCGATTCCTTGTTCATTTCAGCACATTCAAGGAAAAGTGTGGGGAGAAGTGCATATTGGTTCTTACGAACGACATTCTTCTAATAGGTATACTACAGCAGGGACTCAAGAAATACAAACTGCTGAATGCATACAGTTATGCAATTGTACGCATGGATATCAGGGGGAGTACACTTAGAGTGAAGGTGGATCCTACAATATACGAGTTCAGCAGCAGTATGAAAAGTGTCGAAAAGACATTCAGGGTTTTTGAGGAACTAACATACAAGTATAAAAAGAAGCATGAAGACACGATTAGAACAGTCATTGACAAAGACATGATCGAATATCTGGCATTTACAGAGCAGTATGAGCTTCTGAGGCCGGGCGAGCTTGCTGAAGGCTGTCCTAAGAAGATGATGTTTTATAGCAAGCAAGAGATTGTGAAATATCTTTCCGTACTTGCTGAGTCCAAAGACGATGCATCGGCATGCTTGTATTCCTTTCTTGAAAGCAGGTTCAAGGATGGAATACGGAAGATCAACCAAATACAAACTCTTGATGGGTTAATTGCAGATGTGTTTGCATACTTCAGGGAGTTTTTTGATGAGCAAGATGCACTTGTACGGGATTTGGAAACAGTTTCGAGCATAAGGAGAAGCGGAATCACATTGCTGATAGAAAGACAGCTGCTTGAGTGCTTCAATGCATTTGAGCACAGAATATTCAACAAATCACTCGATTCAAGCCAATCAGGGCATTACATAGAACTTATCATGCAGAACCTTAAATTCTCAGGATGTAACTTCTGCTACCTCATGGATAGCTTTATTCAGAAAAATGAAGACCATAAGCTACGATGCATAGACAATGCAATGAAGGAAATAGAAAAAATCATTAGATCAATAAAAATGGAATAAGATCAGAGGGCTTAAGGCCTAAATCCATTCTTATGCATATTGATATTGCATTCCAGAAAGACTAATTAAACACACATCATATAGCCTTCACTTCATTCAAGTGCATAAGTTACACTTGTGCAAAATACAATATACATTACCAAGGCTTACCATCAAAGCATTTAATTGATTTTCTGAGACAGTTTCTCAATAATCTCAATCAGAATGGGGACAGAACATCCAGTGATGCTTTCTCCAAACACTGCCTTGTTTCCATTGCTTTCAGAAACTCCAGCAATATCAAAGTGTGCCCACTTAAACTTCTTGTCAACAAACTCATTCAGGAAAATCGCTGCTGTCGATGACCCTGCCTCCCTAGACTCTCCAGTATTCTTCAGATCAGCCACATTCGACTTCATCAACGGCAAGTAAAACTTAGAAAGCGGCATCCTCCATGCAGGGTCGTTTGCCTCAATCCCGCTTTGATATATCATGCTTGACAGCTCATCATCCTTCGTGAAGTACCCCATGTACGTATCCCCAAGAGCAACACAAATCGCACCTGTCAGTGTTGCAACATCAAATATATACGATGGATTCGCCTTCTGTGCATACACAAGTGCATCTGCCAAAATAAGCCTCCCTTCTGCATCAGTGTTGTCAATCTCAACGCTCTTTCCGTTCATCCCAACATACACATCCCCAGGTTTGGTGGCTGTTCCACTTGGCATGTTCTCCACAAGAGGTATTGCAATATCAACATTCATCTTCACTCCAAGATCAGATGCAAGCCCAATCACACTCAGCACCGATGCTGCCCCCAGCATGTCTCCTTTCATTCGGTTCATCTTTGCAGACGGCTTCAATGAAATCCCTCCTGAATCAAAGCACACTCCCTTTCCTACCAACGACACATCCACTGACTCTCCTCCTCGTCCACGATACTTTGCAACCACAAACTTCGGCTCTTGCACCGATCCCTGTGCCACACTCAATAGTAGATTCATTCCGCTCTCCTTCATGAACTTCTGGTCATACACCTCCATCTTCACATTCTTCTTTTGGCCCAGATACTTGCTTGCATATTCAACAAACAGCGTTGGATTCATAAGATTCGCCGGCGTGTCTCCTAGAAACCTCGCAAAATTCTGTGCATTCGCAATTGTTATTGCCTTCGAAATCTCCGGACACTTGCAGCTGATTGCCACTTTCTTGCCTTTCTTTTCTTCAGAGTCCAAAAAGTCATATTTATACGATGCAAGAACTATTCCAGACACAACCTCCTTACACATCATCTCAGAGCTCAATGCAATCTCTACATCATTCAGATGAGAAACAGCCTTGTATGCAAGCGCTCCTGCCTTTCTCGACACATTCTTCAGCTCAAGCTCATTCTCTGCTTCTTCAATCGATCCGAGCCCTACAAACACCACCATCTTCTTGTCGTCTCCAAGATACACATATGTTTCCCCTGCTGTTCCCTTGGCTCCTACTCCATTCAGGAATTCCATGTGCTTGGCATCAACACTGTCCATGTGTATCTTAACACCGTCTTTTCCCTTGCTACACAAAACCAGCATCGTCTTTGCAGAATCCACACTTGTCTCATTCAGCACAACTAACTTCTCATAGCCCAAGAGCTCTGCCATTTGGGTGTCAACAAACAAAAAATTATATCCTTGTTTCATTTATGCCATATCCAGGTTCCAGCCCATCATGCACATAATAATTGTTTTGACCGCAACAATGCTCTCCGTCATCTCCGCATCTTCATCATTGCAACGAGGAATGCCCTACTTCAACCTGGAGTACACAATCGTTGATGAGAACGGAGACGAAGAGCTTCGGAAGAGGCAGATGCTGTTTGATCTTGACTGGGAAAACACGCCCATCGCTGCATACAACTTCTACAAGTTTGCAGAAGGCGATGAAAAACTCGGCAATCTCTCTCTGCATTACGAAAACAGCATCTTCCACAGAATAATCCCTGGATTCATGATGCAGGGAGGTGACATTCTCAACAATGACGGAACTGGCTCTGTCTCAATATATAGCGGGCAGCCATTCGAGGACGAGAAGTCAAAAATCATGCACAATAAAGCAGGCATCCTTTCAATGGCAAATAGAGGCCCAAATACAAACGGATCCCAGTTTTTCATTACTTTTGGACCGCAGAGGCATCTTGATGGAAAGCACACTGCATTTGGCAGGCTTATTGGGCAAGATGGCATCGATGTTCTGAGAGAAATCGAGCAGTTGGTCTCCATTAACAGACACACAAACAGGCCAAGACATGATGTCAGAATAGTCAATTCAGGAATTAAGCCACTGCCTAAGGGTGAGGGTGTGACAATTAAGCCAGATGAACTCAAAAGCAAGGAGCCTGCAGAGCTTTAATAAATCAAGCTGAAGCATAATGCCGTCTTGTAGCATGCGCCAGAGACACACTACTCCAATGAGTGTATCCGTCATTTCTAAATTTCATCAGCTACACAATCACATACTTCCTAAGATCAGACAGCGATGTTCCAATCAGCATACTTCCTGACTTCTCAACCATTTCAAAAAGCACTTTTTGTATCTTTGCATCGTCAAATACAGACATCCTCGTGCCTGCATCCATCAGGCAATCCCTCAGTGCATCAAGAGCCTTTTCCATTCCTCCTCCAATCTGGCTTTGGCATATAATGGCATCAAGCGATCTTTCCACGCCCTTCCTCAAGTCATTCAAAGGCATCTCTCCACCAGCCAGCGAAAATCTCCATCTGAGCGAAATAACCTCCTCAAACACAAAATAGCTTATCTTGTACACTAAGCTCGTATACAGTGCAATTCTTATCCTTGTAGGCTTTTCTAGCTCCATCCCTGAGAATTTCAGAACAAGATGCTCAACAAGCTTCAGCTTCCAAAGAAACTGAAACACCATTACAAGCTTCAATATGCATTCGTTCGTGATGACCATGTTTGCAGGATACTCAACATGGCTAAACAGCGCAAAATTCTCGTATCTGTTTTTTTCATCGACAATGTACACGCCCAGGCTAGATGCAAACTCATCCACCTGTCCATATGTGTTTCTGACAGCCATGTCAAGAACATAACTGAAACTCTTGCTGCTGAGGTTTCTGCTATCTTTTAGATACATAAAAAGCGTTTCTATAAAGTCGCCTCGTCCAAAGAGAAAACTGTTTCTTGCGCCGTCTATATGCTTCCAGATCCTCATGTCTTTCAAAAACCTTTCTTCCACCTGCTTATTGGCTATAGCAAGGGCCAAATCAACATCATCGGCTAGATTATGGCTGAGGATGTCGAGACAGGCATGCCTGCGCCAGTCTTCATATGCATCTTCAACTCCAAGTATGCATTTTCCTTTGCTTTCTGCGTAGCCATCGATCTCAAGCACATGCGTCCCATCCACACCACCAGGATTGTACTTTCTAACAAGCAATGCACACTTACCTATATACAGTATCTTCTCAATCACCTTATTGCAAACAAATCTGGGAACAAGGCCAAAATCAACCGTAAACTCATCCCATGGATTCGTAGACACGTTTTTACAAATAAAAAACTCGTTTGTATCGTCACTGAACTCTCCTCGAGACACAAAAGAGTTCAAACACCTGTTGATGTGTAAAAAGCTCGATTCAAGCACCTTTCTGTAGAATGTGCGGCCTGAATACAGATCAGGCTTCAGAAACTCAAATGGCATCTTCGGATAATCGGCAAAGCATTCGTTGAGTTGGTGAATAATCTGCAGCTTTATATACGCAGAATACATTCCTGAATAGAACTCCAATAGCTCGTCTTCCTGTGCCATTACAGCACATTCATATATTTCAAGTTCCTCCCTGACAACTCTGTAGAATTGCGAATGTGCCTTTGAGTGGAAAGATTGCAAACACTTGAGCTTTTTGTAAATGCATGCATTCTGATATACTTGGAAAACAATTGTGCATGTGTGCAGGTCTATTTTGTCCCTAATATACCCAATTCCATGATCTGTAAAGTACGATGTTTCGAATCCTAATGCGCCTTTCTTGAGGTTTCTGTTCAGCTCATCGGCAATTGAAGACTGCGAGTTTGACATCCTTACGATTATGTAGAACATTATTTTGTCAGCATCGGTTTTGAACATTCTTCGGTACATGAGATATGCATTGTATGACCTTGCCTTGACGAGTCTTTCCAGGTCTGTTTCGTCCACGGCACTACTGGATATACGTGTGTGCTTCAGCACACTCTCAATAAGAAGAGGCGAAGGCTGCACTCTTCCACCCTTGAATATTGAGCTAATCAAACCTTTAAGTAACTCCTGCATGCCAAGGGCATTGATGAATGGAATTGAAAGCAATGAATGGCGTACATGATGGATTGGAGGTGTGCCTGCATAAATGTCACAGGTTTTTTTCACCCATGGAAAATAGAAAGGAGGAGCTTAAGCGAAACAGCATCAATGTGCATCAGAGGCTTGGGACGGATGCTCATGTAACCTCAGAAGAGATGGATGCCGAGAGAAGGAACACAAAGGCGTACGAGTATCTGTGCAGGTTGGAGGAGGCAAAGACATGGATAGGGGAATTTGCAAATGTGCCTGAGGCATTTGAGGAATTTGAAGACGAGATGAAGCGAGGAATGGTATTGGCAGAAGTATGCAGAGCATTTGCTCCGAGATGTGTGAAGAGTGTGTTTAATGGAAGTGTTCTTCAGTACAGACATACAGACAACATCAATTATTTTCTGGATGGAATAGTACAGATGGGGTTGCCCAGACACTTTCATTTTGAGGTGATTGATTTGTATGAAGGAAAGAATTTTGCAAAGGTGATATATTGCATCCATGCGCTTGCACATTTTTTGAGCTCGAAGGGGATATCGAGAAGCATAAGAAGTGCAAAAGGAAAGGTGTTTTCTGAGGATGACATGGCAAGGGCTGATGTTCAGGTTGAGAACATGCTGATGCCGAAGTTTGATGAGATTGGAAAAAGGCTGTGGGAGAATCTGAAGAGGGAGGAGATGATGGAGCAAGAAGGCAGTGAGACGGCAGCTGAGAGCGATGAGGAGAAGTGTGATGGAACAATTGGAGAGAACGAGTGTAGTTTTTTTTCTGAGGATATGAGCATGTGCGGAGAGTCTGTTGACATTCTAAAGTTGACGCTGAAAACGTTTCTGTACAAGAAGTGTTTTGATGACATATACTATAGGAAGGATGCGTCTCTGTTTTCGATAAGGAGGTTTGTGTTTCTGTTTTTCAGTAACTCGTCTGAGATGGTGAAGGAGAACCAGATTGAGAATCTGCACTACAAGATATCGAAGGTGTTTGACAGCATTTATGAGAAGGAGGCACAGATCAAGGACATTGAGATGAGGATGAGGCTGATGATACAAAACAGGATGGAGGTGGGGAATATTATAGTCAAGAGCCCAATGAGTGACGATGCCGATACTAAGGTGTTTGAGAAGGTGCTGATGCTGTTGAGGAACAACCCGAAGTATCTTTCTGGACTGCTTATGCATGTTTCTGATCTGGATGCGTTTGTGGTGTCGATAGTGATTCCGATATTTTCGAATGTGTGTTCGAAGAGGGAGGAGTATATGTTTGTAAGCCTAGTGCTGGAGACATTCCGCAAGGAGCTTCTGAATGAGGGGCTTGACATCAGCAAGCTTGTGTTTATAGACATGTCGCTTGGAATGTACTCTAGCACGTTTTTTTCGCTTGAGGTGTTTAAGGATGTTGAGCTCCCGATCCAGCACGGATTGCCCGCAAGCTCTGCATGCCATAAACTGATGGTGAATTACTTCAGGGTTGCGAATGGCAGCTTTGCAATGCGAGACGGAATTCTTAGCATTGTAAGGAATCTCGAGAATATCGAGCTGGATGCGAATCCGATGCTTATATACAGAGCCCTGTTTAACCAAGATGTGTTGGTGGATAAGGCATTGGAGAACGAAAGGGTGAGAGAGACTGTTCAGACAAGACTGATGGTGATACGTGGCGTGGTTACGTCTGTTCTTGACTTTCTTGAGTCGAATGTTGAATCTGTATCGTACATTCTAAGGTACTTCTTCAAGCTGTATGGATCTGGGACGTTCTATTCTGAGTTTGTGATGCCGTTTATTTTGGCGCCCGATGCATTTATTGAATCGTTTGTGGTCAGCAAGGCATTGAGGAACAAGTGCTTTATTGTCTCGAAAGTTCTTGGATATGTGACAGATGGGGTTACTGTGTTTGAGGAGTCTGATTATGGAGATGAGGGAATAAAAGATGAAGAGATCGGCATATGTGTGGGGAATGTAGAGAATGAGAAAAGGAGCTTTGAGCTGAGGTTCTATTCTCCTTTGTATCCGTTCTTCAAGAATTGCCGTGAGAGATATGGAGAAATCCTGAGGAGACTTGTCAATGTAAGTAGCCTTGACAACTACTTCCAATTTGAGTCGATGAACGATATAGGGAGAGTCAAGAAAGCAACAGTGTATCTGCCGAGCAGCACTGCAAATCAATTGACCACGCTTCTCATGAGCAACACAAATCTGCTTGATACCGAGATGTGTGAGGTTCTGGATGCTTTGCCCTTGTTTCCTGACGACAAGAACAAGACGCTCTCGTTTATGATTTTTGGGCCGGAATGGTTGTGCTCGCAAGACTCTGAGAAGATGGCGCTGGATAACTTCATAAGAGGGTTGAAGAAGAAGCTGATATATGCAATATCGGTGTGCAAGGGAAGGAACCTAGTTGAGATGCTTGTGAAGGAGTCTGACGAGGAGGAGCAAAATGCATATACGGAACTCCGCAGGAATGAAAGGGCTGTAAAGAATGATGGAGAGCCCATGGGTGTGTATCCACTTGTGCAATATGAGACAGTTGAGCATTTAAAGGAATCTATAATTGATGACCTGAACTTTTTGGAAAACAGAAGGATCACAGCAAGGCATAATTTGTATTCTGAGATGCTGTTTATGCTAGCACAGGACATCGTTGTTCTGAGGTTTATGTCTGACGAGCGTAGCAAGGAGCTGAGGATAAACGAGCTTAGCTACGACAACCTGTGCTACAGAGATGATTATCTTTCGAACAAGATTGAGCTGTATCAGAACTACCTGGAATCGTTTGTAACAAAGCTTGCCATTAAGAAGAGGCCGTTTTTTGCATTTAGCAATTCAACGGACGAAATGGTAAGGGATTCGAAGTATGGAACATACAAGTACAGTGCAGAAAGGTTGATGAGCATGGGTGTGCTGGTGCAAATGTATGAGTGTTTGGACGTGTCTGAGATATTCCTTCTGTTTCTTTCTGATTCTCCACTGCTTCTGAGCGTTGAAGTGTATGTCCAGAACATACTGGTTTCCCATCCGGTTTCGTTTAGGTTCGATGATCTCCTTAAGTTGAGGAAGAATGGAAATACAATATGTGACATAGCAGGAATATGTTCTTTCAGTGTATGTAGATTTATTGATCTCATGAACTCCAAATATGTTGGATGCGAGGGCTAATTTGATTGATTACACCTTTCGCTACAAAACAGTAATGCTTTCTTAATACTTCATGTGAAATTCTGTTTCTGGTTAATAATAAAGCATGTATCTGTGTTTGTATCTCATGATGCTTTGCCATCTTCCCTGCCCAGATGCATTATAGTTCCTTCTAGGTCTCCATTACATGCAATAAGGGCATCCAGATTCTTTCTTGTATCTCGGAATCCCATTTGCTTGAGCTCTGCAAGCTTTTCTCTATATTTTACAAGCTGACTCTCTTCCTTCATACCGCCTCCTCCAGGAATTGCCTCGTGAATGGGTCTGTCGATCTTTCGTCCTTCTCTAACCTTACATCCTCCAATGATCCCATCCTTGAGAGATGCAGATAACGGATCCTGCACATCCTTAATCATACTACTGATCATGTTAATTCCCCCAGGAATGTTCTCAAGCTTCGACATTGTTATATCGAGGTTCTTCAGTTGTGTGTTCATGTACTCGGGGTTCATGGAAAGCATTTCTAGTTCTTCCTGTAGGCTGGAGCTGTTCATCATCATTCGGATTTCTGGATTGCTATCAATTTCATCCTTGAGCCCAGGAAACATCTCAATTATGCTTTTCATTGCATCAGGGTTCTTCATGAAGTTCTTTACAAGTGGGTTCTTCATCATCGATGTGCTGAAGTCCTCCTTCTTACCTCCGCCTTGCATCTCCATCCTCTTCTTCAGATAAAGAACACAGTCCGTATTCACCCCCAGCTCCTTGAGCTCCTTGTTATTGTCATTAAGAACCCTGTCATTGAACAAGAGTACCTGGCATTCAACAGAAACCCCTGTCATCTCCTGTATTTGAATTTTCAGCATCTCCAACGTGTCTGTTCCCATCACATTTGCTTTAATTGCATTTGCCCGGTATCTGATAGTAAGCCTGATCGTCATGATAATGCATAGGGATGAGTTTTTATTTTTATTCTTTGATTCAGCAAAATCACTGATGGATTAAAAGGAGAAATAACAAACCATTGGTTCGCTGGCAATTACAAACAAAGACATTTGTGCATAACAAATACTAGCACAGGCATGCATAATTGCTAGTATTCCATCTGCATGGCACATAACACATAACACTCACAAAATACCTGCCCATGGATAAGATAATGCATAAATTTGTTCTTGAAGAAAGGATCTCAAAGCTTGAAGAAAACATATACATTGGAAAGATCGATGCGCATAAAGCCATAATTGTATTACCAAACCAGAATGTCTCCACTGAGTTGTTTCATCAGATGCTGCAGCTTCCTAAGCAAATAACACAGTCAAACGATATCTACTATTCATATAAAGTTTCGATGCCAATGGAAATCAATTTCAGAGTGATATATCCTGCTACTGAGGAGCATTTCAAGAAGTATCGCTCTGCCAACAAGCATATCGTTGAATCATACAACGAATACCTTCATTACGTTGAAAACAACCTGCACATCAGCTCAAATTGGATGGCAAATCTCGTTAATAAGAGTGGGGAAAATTTGAATGAAAAAGTACTTTATGATGACAATGAAATAATGATAGTTCCAGACTACAAATGGAGCATGGAATCAAGAGCATCATTACACATTTTAGCAATATTCAAGAATGAACATCTTAGAACAATAAGAGATTTGGATAGCCCAGATATTCTGATAAGAGCATACAGAAATGTACTAGACACACTAGCAACATGCTTTGGTCTTGGCGAAGCAGATGTGTTCCTGTTTTTTCATTACAGGCCAACATATTTCAGGCTGCATTTGCATGTCATAAACATCAACATTATTCACAAAGGAATTGCTTCTTCGGCAATATCAATTCCATTCCATGATGTCGTGCACAATCTTCAGAACTATCCAGAATATTACAAAAGAGACATGCATGTTATCCAAAGAGACATTTAAAATAAAAATAAATTGATGTGCCAAAGACATAATATCTTAGCTTGGGCTGCATTATTAAATTGCTGTGCTTTATAATGAGCATATTATATCATATGCCTGCTTAAGAGCCCTAAGTGTCATCTCAACCCCGGCTCTTTCTGCCTTGATTCCTTCAGACTCAGATGCTATTTCTTCTAGGTCTTCTCTGCTGTATATGTCCATGAAGAGCACCTCTTGCATTTGGCTTTCCGACTTCCTCACAAGCTCACACATGATTGCTTTCGGAACCTGGTCAATAACAGTCTTCTTGATAATCTCGAAGTACGAGTCTACCATTGATTTAATAATGTTCATCTCCATTGCTTCCTGCCCACTCAGTCCATCCCTAATCCTAAGCACATTTGGAATTGAATCAAGAACCGCCTTGCTATCCGTTCCCTTGTAAAAGTCAATCTTCTCTGCTTTTCTGCCATCCACGGCACCTTCATATTCCTTTGGCAGCATTTCACTCCATTTGATGAAGTCAGGATGCTTCGTGCTGATGTATGCAGTATTCCAGTCAACAAATGCCTCTACAAGGCGATGTGTTGTGTCGCTCCGCTCCTTCAGCATTGCAACAGCACTGTTAATTATCTTCTCTCCAAGAACCGGATACCTTGCCATTATGGACACATTCACAATATGCTTGACCATCCTCACAAGCTCAGAAAACACAATGCTCACAAGTTTCAGGCTGTGCATTCTGAAAGATTCAACAGACTGTTTCGCAAGCTTCTCAAACGCCCCATGGCCAAACAGTACAACAGATGACGATCCGCTTGAGTTGTACAGCAGCGCCCTCACCTGGTCGTCTTGAATATTGTCAAATGCATTCAGCTTACTTATGAACCTTGCAAAGTGGTGATTGAATGCATAGCTGAGCCTTGCTCCTCCCATCAGCTCGTTTCCCTTCGACTCAAGATTCCCGCAAAGAATGTCACTGAACCGCCTTGAAATGCTATTGATTATCCTCATTACATTCTCCTTCGGACTCAGCGACACATTTCCAAGATCCCGAAGGCCTGCCTGTGCCTGAACAATTCCATTGGATATCTTTTCTTGAAGCTCAGGAAGACATTGTCTTATATGCTCGTGAAGAATGTTGTGCAGCTTTGATATCAGATACCGTGTTCCACAGTATGCCTTGTTTCTCCTGTATGATTCATGCGTTGCAAAAAACGCCTCCTCATCATCTAGAGACTGCTGAATGCCCTTGCTTCTTTCTATATCCAGCTGGCTTCTGTTCACCACAGGCACAAACCCCAGCCTAAGACATATCACACGGCCTGCCAACACATCAACAACATCGGTACCATTATCCATCAGATCGATTTTCGTAAGAACACCAATTGTCCTTTCATACCCATGATCAACCTCCCTAGCAAGCTGAAGAGCATCAGAATTCGATATGTCCGTGTTTGCAGATGACACCGCAAGTATCAACGCATTCTTGTTCAACACATACTTCTTGCATATCTCAGATATCTTCGCGCATATGTCCTTTGGCTGATCATTGGTGGGCACTCTCACCAGGCCTGGGAGATCAACCAATGTCAATGTCAACACCTTTGAAGAGTAATACTTCAACGTAATGGGTAGTGGTGACACATCGTTCTTCGACTTGAGGATCCTGCTGGTTTCATTCACTATCTCTTTTCTAACTTCCTCAAAATCAGTGTACCTTGTATCTGGTGCATGGTTGAAAACAGCATAATCCTCTGTACTGCTGTGGATGAGCTGCAGAACCAATGGCCTTCTTGTAACTATTCCGGTTCCTCTTGGAAGAATGTCCCTTCCAACAATATTCTCTAGCACACTGCTTTTTCCAGAACTCTGGCTTCCGATCACCACTATCTGCGGAAGATCCATCTTGCTTGCTATGTTGTTTTCCATGCATATATCCTGCAATTCATTGATTTTCTCAATCAGCAAGTCCATGCTTTTCATGCTTGCCATCCACATTCTGTTTATATTCAAGCCGTGAAACATCATGAGGACGTTTCGGAGCTGATCTCTATCTTCCTCTCATTACAATAGCCTTTTCCACTCCACATTTGCATTTTGTTGCAAGGCACAACCCATTCTCCCGCCTGATTATTCTGGAGATACTGTTGACTCCTGGAATCATAACAGTGTTGCATTTCATGCACATTGTTCTTTTTATTTGCTTTGCAAGCCGGATCTGATACTTGTTCGACATTGTCCTCATCTTCTTTATCTTTCTCCGGTGCACGTTCTCAAGGCCGATTGCCTCCACAGCAACTGCATACAAATACTTCATGTGTTCTTCACAGTCCCTCTGCATCCACTTATATGAGGATCTGAATTCAGCATTTTGTATTGCTATCCCTAACAATTACACATGAATGTCAAGGACGTGCTAACAAGGATAGTGCCAAGGTCAATACTGACAAGCAGGGGATACCCAACAATAGAGGTTGATCTTCAAACATCGATTGGAACATTCCGGGCATCCTGCCCATCAGGTGCATCTACAGGATCCAAAGAGGCCATGGTGATTTTGGATGGAGATGATGAATACAATGGAAGAGGAGTGAAGTGTGCCATAAAAAAGATTGGTGCAATAGAGCAAGGCTTATTGATGCTTTCATGCAATGCCACTGACATAAATGGCATAGACAATTATCTGCAGAGTCTTGATAGTAGTCTAAACAAGTCCAATATTGGTGGAAATACAATGATTGCATTGTCTATGGCGTTCTGCAAAATGTGTGCTGCATTTTCTGATATGCATGTGGATGAGTACATATCAAATGCCGGCGTATTTGACCGGGGAATGCCTGTTCCACACTTCAATCTTCTGAATGGCGGAGCGCACTCTGGAAATGGAATGAGCGTGCAGGAAATCATGGTTGCATATCAGTATGACGACTTGGAAAGAAACATTGAATCTGCATGTGTGCTTTATGAATCCTTGAGGAAGCTTGTCGCAGAGCAATATGGAAGCCTTTATGTATCTGTAGGAGACGAGGGAGGCTATGCGCCTCCAATAAAAAGCATTGAGGAGGGGCTTGACTTGATATTAAAAGCATCAGAGAGATGTGGAAGAACGCACTTGAAGCTTGCTATTGACTTTGCAGCCAACGAGTTCTACAGAGATGGAAAATATATTTTTGATGGAAAGGAATATTCCACAGAACAGCTAGGGAAGAAGTATGTTGATATACTTGCAAGCTATCCACAGATATACAGTCTTGAGGATCCTTTCAGCGAGGGAGATTATGAGGGATGGAAGTGGCTTACTAAGCATGCTGGTGCTGGCATTAACATAGTTGGAGATGATCTGACAGTTACAAACCCACGGCTTGTTGATAATGCTGGGGCAAATCAGTTGTGCAATGTGCTTTTAGTAAAGCCAAACCAGATTGGAACAGTGAGCGAAGTTATTGAGGCAATAAGGACGGCACGCATGCACAATATGAAAATAATGGTGTCGCATAGGAGCGGGGAAACAGAAGATTGCTTCATTAGCGATCTTGCAGTTGGTGTTGGTGCAGAGTACATCAAGGCTGGTGCACCTTGCCGTGGAGAACGAGTTGCAAAGTACAACCAATTGCTCAGGCTGAATGAGAGCAAGCACACTATGTAGCAAGATCAAAGCATATTCAACTAAGGGAACATTTATTGTACTAAATTTCAATACTCATTCAGAATCCTCCTCTCTACTTTTGTGCTTTGCGTCTCTTTCAATTCCAAAGTAGCTATATAAGGACGGCATCTTTTGTATTACACAATCTGAATACTTCCTGCTGCTCATTGAAATAAACCTTTCGTATGTCACAAGATACTTCTTGCAATACTCACTGATCTCTGCACTGTGCTTTATAATGCCCTGCACATTCCTATCTATTGGGTTCACTTCCATCCTGGGCCCTTCTGATATGTCATCAAGCATTGCTGTGCTTTTGCCTTTGGACTCAGAATCCTTATCCTTCTGAACCCACCCTCGCTTCTGTATATCTGAAAGAATCCTTTCCTCGCCATGCACGAGATACAGGTACGACTTCCCTTCATTGTTGTTCCTTGCTGTCCTTCCGACACGATGAACATACGTTTCTATGTTGCATGGGCAATCATACTGCAGCACTGCATCCACGTTTGGAAAGTCTAGCCCTCTGGATCCAAGGTCCGTACAGAACAAGTATCCGTTCTTTTCGTTTACAAATCTTGTAAACACTTCGATTCTTTGCTTCTGGGTCATTCCACCACTCAAGCAGAAAATTTTGCTGCGTACCTTAAGCCTTCCAAACAGCAGGTGGTGAAACTTCACCTCTTTGCATGTACTGAAAAACACAACCGCCTTTATGTCTGCATTCTTCTTTAGAAATGCATAGAGATTGTTCACCTTGTCTTTGATCCTCATCATGTAAAAGTACTGCTGCAATCGTGATGGAAACCCCTCTTCTCTATATACACAGACTATCTTTGGATCGTCTAGCTCAAGGATCCTTGCAACAGAGGCCTTTGGTGTTGCAGAAAACAACATCACCTGCTTCTTCCTTGGCAGATGCCCAAGAATAGACACCAGGCTTTCCCTGAATCCCATCTCGATCATTTTGTCTGCCTCGTCAAGCACCAAGATTTGAACATTGCCGGTGCTCATGTGTGTGTTTTCCTGCAGATGCTGTATCAGTCGCCCCGGTGTGCACACAAGAATGTTTACTCCGCAGACCTTTTCGGGCTCACTCTCAACTTCCATTCCCCCCATGATCAGCCCCATGCTGAATCCTGCATGCTTCCCTACTTTGCTCAGCACATCAAATATCTGTAATGCAAGCTCACGCGTTGGCGTCACAACTAGGCATCCAAGACCATCCTGTGTGTTCCACCGAAGCTCCTTCAGGCGGTGCAGCATAGGCACAACAAATGCAAGTGTCTTTCCGCTTCCTGTTTGCGACGATCCAATCACATCGCTTCCTTCAAGCCCAACAGGAATGATCTTCTGCTGTATCTCCGTCATGCCAACAAATCCATGCTCTCGAAGTCCCTTTTTGATGCTATTGTCTATCGTAAGGCTGGAAAACTCCATTGGGGTGACAGCAACTAACAAGTTAACACATACATATACCGTTTTTGAATCGCTTTATTTACAGCCTTGAAAAAGCAGTTATATTTGCACAACCGCCATCATATACCTTGGCTATACAGTTGCATGAAGCATCTGCTCTTTACTACAACATCGTACCACAGCTTTACTACATATTGGCTGTGCTTTTCTTAAGCAGTTCCTGGCACTGTTGCCACAGGCTGCGTTGGCTGTGCAGGTGGAGAAATGGGTGCTGGCAGTGTTGCCATAGGCTGCGTTGGCTCTGCAGGTGGAGAAATGGATGCTGGCAGTACTATTGCTGTTCCAAACACCTTGTTCATGATTGACTGGATCTCGAACAGTGCAATTGCCTGGAAGTCTGCAGATGATGTAGCAATCATTGCATCAAGATACAGGAATAGCTGGCTCAGATCTGCTTGAGTATTCAGCTGTTGAGCATTGATCTGTGCTGTGAAGAATGCAATGAAGTCCGTGCCGTTCTGGTGCAATCCGCTCACAATTGCATCAATTGCTTGCGAGCTGAACTCAATGCCTAGGCTTTCAAAGACGACAATCTGCTTTGCAAACAGTTCATCTGCATATGAATTGATCAGAGGCTGCATGTTCGAGAATGCGCTCAGAACTTGGCTTGCAAACAAGCCGCTATCAATGAGTCCCATCAGGTCACAGTGGCACATCTTATTGACCCTGCACAAAAGATCCTTCAGGACCTTCACTGCAGTTTCCTGTATGCTTCTTGCAAGAGCACTTGCCTCAGCAGTATCCAATGCCTTGAGCTGCGGTACAACGGTATCTGCAGGAATGACGAATCCAAGTTCTGCAAGTGCTGCAAGCAGAGCATTGTACTGTGTGCTGACATATGCAGAGCTGATCACAGATGCCTGTGAGATCTGTCCTTGCAGGAACGCGACCACACTTTCCTTGTATTGCTTTTCGAATCCTATCAGGTATGTGAACAGAGTGTTCTTCATCTTCTCAAGTGGAATCTCGAGCTCAGTTGCACACTTGCCTTTGTATTGCTCGCTGTTTGATGCGCATGACGAGCTGCTGGATGACGACATGCAAGACGAGTATGATCCAGAGCAATCACTTTCGCTGCTGTCGCAAGTAGACGATACCGAGCATTCGTTTCTCCTGCTTCTCCTCTTGCAATCCTCACTGTAGCTATCTGACCTGCTGTACGAATCTATTTCACTTGAACACGACTCGGAGTGGCGATTTTTGAAGCTTTTTAGGAGACCTCCCCTAAGTGGCTCACAACTACCACAGCTGGATGCGTATGCACCGGTAATAGTTGAGCTGAAGCCTATGACGCTCAGAAGCAGTGAAAGTCTTGCCATAGTTGACGATGTGTGCCGCTAGGTATTTATATGTTTGTGGTGCAGAGAATCTGTTCCACACGATGTTCTTTTGCTTATTTTAGAGGTGTGGCAATTAATCAGAAGTGTGGAGAGTAGGGGATACGGCACATGGTGGAGATTAAGATCAATTAAGGTTTTATTACGATCAGAGTATTGATTGCATTAATCATAAGTAGTGATGAAGCAGATGACATGTGGCATGAATGGATGTGAAGACTGCGATGTGGACGCTGGTGCATGTAAGAATATTATGCGATAGAGTGATGCAAGCAGGCGAAAAGAGAAGAATACAAGAATACAGCACAATGGCAAAAGCAAATACAAAGCGATTTTTGACCCCTTTGGATGGAAATCAAAGAGAATGGAGAGGGCATGCAGCAGTGTCGTGAAGGGCTAACGGCAATTGTGGATAGGCTTGATATGAGTAATATGCAAGATGTTGTCTGGGCATATAAAAACATTGAGAAAGTGTACAGGCATTCGAAAGCAGACTTTGGCAAGATGGTTGGGATGCTGGAGAAACAGAAAGAGATTGATTTCAACACGGGCCTGGCGATTTTGGAGGAGATTGGAAGTGTAATGCATGCATGCTTTGGAAAGAATGCGATTGATGAAGAGATTATGTTTGTGATTGAGAAATGCGGAGTGAGCCTTGGAGAAAGAAGTGTTGTGCCACTTGAATGGTGTGCTGATTATGTATACAAGCTTGTGCTACCGCTGTCAAGACTTTTTACTAAACAGGTTGTGGATATAGTTGCGTTTCTGTTTACCAGGACCACTGTTGCACAGTTTGACGATCTATTTGATATATTTGCTGGCAAGAGGGATGTTCTAGCTGAGCTGCATCTTCTGAAAGTCAGGCTAATGAGAGAGAGAAGTGTAAAGTACAAATGCATGATGTGCAAAGGGCAGAGCAAAGAAAACGGTGCAATTGAAGATTGCATAAGGGCAATGAAGATATCTAGCGATAAAACAGTTGCTAGGGCCAAAAGCGATATGGTGAGTGATGATGAATTAATAGAAAGTGATAAAGGCCAAATGGCAGGAACTGATTTTTACACAATGGATGAGTTTGAGAGACGCAAAACAATGAGTGCAGAGAAACAGTCGTCTGGGCAGGATATCAGCCATGAAAAACCTTTTCCAGAGGATTCTTGCGATGATAGCAGTGTCAATGTCAGAGTTGAAGATACACAAGAATGTTTGAATGATTGCAAGCAAGCAATCGCCGATGATCGCAAAGATGATGACTCAGTAAAAAAATGCCATGGTACAGGCATACCGATTGAGAATGCAGAGTGTGAGTGCAAGGCTTGTGATCAAGCCGAGGAGTACCGTTGTCTATGTGAAGCCAAAAAGCATCTGCTGGAGATTGAACTGACATCTCCAAAGTTTTTTATTGAGAATGCAGCGTTGTATCTTAGTTTTGCATTTGACAAGGATCTGTTTGGTATGTTTAAGAGATATATTGATTCTGGATACCGAGGAGTGTGTGCAATGAATCTGTTCAGATTGAAGGCAGTGGAAGCGAGTATTTTGGAAGAGATGGTGTGCCAGATGAAGGATATGAGGAGGCAGATATTGAGATCCGATGATCTTGTCGTTTCTTCAACCACAATGAAGATGTATGTTGCATGGTGCGTTGAGACATTTGAATCCATATCCACAGAGTCGATGCATGACTATTTGGAGATTAGCAAGCTGTATGCACGGTTTCTAAGGGTGTTCAGGCATAGAAAGATGTTTTTTGTGCTTGATGGGATATGTGGAAGCCGGATTGAGAGGATAAGCAATTTGGTAGGAAGGCATCTTGTGAGTGATCTGAAGGAGATAGTCGAGATGATTTTGAGTGTGTATAAAGGCTGTGGCAGTATAAATGGCGGTCTTAGCAAGTGTAAGAGTTGTATGATGATGGCTGATGGGCAGTGTGAATGTAGGAATAGTAGTGGATGTGCTTGTGGTGGAGGGCATTGCAGTGCAGTGCATCAAGAAGCTTACTGCAGTGAATGCAATCAAAATGATGAGGAGGCGATGATTTTTGAGGGAATAAAAGATAGTGAAGATTCAGAGGGTTCTGTACGAGACAAACTGAAGGAAAGGATTTTGGAGATATGCAAGTGTGATAGGAAGACATTTTTGTCACAGATAGGAATTATTGAGAGTTTTGATGAAGAATTCAG
Organism: Ordospora pajunii; assembly: GCF_021821965.1. Taxonomy (NCBI): domain Eukaryota; kingdom Fungi; phylum Microsporidia; family Ordosporidae; genus Ordospora; species Ordospora pajunii. The sequence goes on from NW_026848124.1 coordinate 62,810, forward strand.
AGCAAGAGTTGTCAAGGTATTGTGCAGTAATTATGATGAGGATTGGCGGTATAGAAGGGCGCTGCTACATTGTTGTAAAATGCATCCTTGGATGTTTAAAGACAGTGGGATAGTTGATCTGCTAGCCAAGGATCGGGTTTTTGCTGTTAGGAAGACGGCGTTGGATATGAAGAATGATAGAGAAGAAGTAGGAATAAGGTATGCGAATGCGGCTTAAGACGAAAATATGACTAATAGAATGGCTGAGATGAATTTGAAAAGTTTCGCAGATCCGAATAAAAATAAAGAAATATTTTGTACATGCATTTTACATGTGATATTTGAATAACTGTATCGAGCGTAAGCAAATGAAAAGTATATGATGTTTTTAGGCTTTGGCATGCGATGAATATCATTTGAACGATTCTGGCTACCCATGATATATTTTCCAGATATGAAGGAAGATCGCAATTTATATGTGTGCACAAGAATACTGAATGTTAGTATGCTTGGGTCTCCGAAATACAATGGCAAGTTTGAGTTTGGTAGGAAGAAGCTGCATATTCCGGATGTTTTTGCACGTTCAAAAACCACTGTTTGCCTGAAAAGGTCGAAACGAGAGATTTTTCTTGAGATGATCGATAGAGACACACTGATATACTCTGCGAATGGTCAGGTTTTCAAGATCATTGGCAAAGAAGAGTTTGTATTTAGTGTGAATAAAATATGCAGGAAACTCGTTGTTGGGCATGGAAAGGCGTTTATTCTGACAAGCGATCATGTATATGTGTATAACTGCATGAATATTGAGATTCTGAAGATAAATGCACTTGATCTGGTGACGTCTCCGTTCAATGAGATATTTGTGCTGACAGAATCAAAGATTCTAGTGTTTGATGATAATGGAGTCAAGGAGGAGTATGAGTATAGTGGAAATGCAATGCACATCCACTTCTATCTGTTCAGGGAGCTTATTGTTGTTAGCAATAACAGTGTATTTCATTTGAATCTGAACACAGGATGTGTAAATGTTCTGTACTGCTCAAGGTCGCTAATAAAGAACAGTATTTTACGAGACAGGCTGTACATTAGAGAGGCAACGAAAGTGACGTCTCTGAATCTTGAGGAGAGAACTTCCGAGTCTATATACACAGGTAAGCCCCTGAAGCTTTGTGTTGGAGACACTATGGTTGCGCTGTACAACACTAACGGGGACTTTATCTTTTGCGATAGGTTTGACCTGATAAACTCGCAAGGGATGATGTATGATATTGATGTGCATGAGTTTCTTGGATTCTTTTTTTGCGAAGACAAGTTTTGCTTTTTGTTTAATAGCAGGATATTTAAGTGGAGCGTTGATGGTATGAGTGTAACAGAGTTAGTGAATGAGAAGGTGGAGGATTATAAAGTTGAGTTTCCAGACAACATCGAAGAGTTGAAGAGGTGGCATAAATTCAACAGAAAAGTCAAAGTAAAGTTTGAGCCGGGCAAGGTAAATAAGAAATTCCATGAGATGCTGAGAAGTGTATTCAGGAAGGATGATGAAGCTACAGCTAAGAAGGAAAGCAAAAAGAAGATTAAGTATGCTGATAGGAGGTCTGGGGGTTTTTGAGCATTCTAGGTGGTGTATGATTGTAATGAATGGCTGTGATGCATTATAACAGCACATGTGTGGAGTCTTGCACATGTGCCTGAGCTATTAGGTGATTCTTGTGGAATAGCAGCGAATGCATTCATAAAAGATATGTGTATTAGCCCTCGATGGATGAGTTTATTTCTCTTCTGAGTGTTCTTAAGAAGAATGACAAGATTGTGCAGAATGTGCTGTTTATGATTTCTGAAGGATTCAGGTATAAGGAGGATGTGATTGGAGAGGCGTTAATGAGGCAATACGGGGGGCATAGCAATATGGATGCAGTTTTGGACTTTATACTGCTTTTATGCAGCAAAAATCCAAGATATCTTGATTATTTCAAGCAGCGCAGAAGGGAGTTTTCAGGAGATCATGAGTTTGTGAAGCTACTTTGTAGAGAAGGCGATAGTGGATGCAAAAGAGTCAAGACTGATATTGAAGACGGTAATATTATAGGATGTGGAGGATTTATTGAGGAGACGGAGACTGGTATGATGAATAAGGAAGAGGCAAAGAAAGAAAGCAAAAGCATGCAAACTACAAAAGCCGAGAAAGGTATATTTGAGGAAGCGGTGGTTAAGAATGCAGGGAATCGAAAGGAATGTGATGCACAAACTCTTAATAACGAATATCTGCAGGAGAATGCAGATCCATTCATACTGTATCTTCCAAACCAATGCAAGCTATGTGGGCTGAGATATGAAAGTTCGAAGGGAGGGGATGAGCAGATGGGTATGCATGTTGAAGAGCATCGAAGAAAGGCAAGGGTGATGGGGGAGAAGGACTGTGTTAGCAGGGAGTTTTTTCCCACACTGGAGGCATGGACAAAGAACATTGAGAAGATCAAGCTCAAGCTTGAGGTTGAGAAAGTGGAGAAGATTGCACATTCTGGAGGAGCTGTGTTCTGTGGTGTATGCCACAACCGAATCGAGGTTGAGTGGGATGATAACGAAGATACATGGATGCTTAAGGACGCAGTGCCGCTTGAAAAGGCAGGAAGAACGAACTTCTGCCACAGAAAATGTGTTTTATAATAACTCAGAATTTAGTCGTAAGATGCTGTGCAATTATATCAAATGATTGTTGATGTTAAAATGTTGGCCACATATAAATAGAATATGAAATAAACTTCAATTAGTATTATTGTCTGCAGCTTCGACTCGCTTTTCTGGAGCTTGCATGTCTATGCTATTGCTGTTTGAAACAAGGCAATTCATCCGGAACGTGATGGCTTGTATGAGCGGCAGATGATACTGCGGAGCAAGGTTGCTTCTTACTGAGCATTTGAGAGCCTTGAGCATTCCGATGTCTGTTTCATTCTTGATGATGAGTTTAGCAAGCTTCAAGTACCTTTCTGGAAACTCTGTGAAAATCAAGAATTCATAGAAGCAAGCAGGAGAGAAGTACTTCCTGTCCATTAAGTCAAGATCTATCTTTTCGTTTGCCTCAGTGCACCTGAAAAACACGATCCAGTCAAATGTGTCCTTGCATACATCAATAATCAGCATTCCCATTCTTACCATATCTGCGTTTTCCTGCAACAAGCAGCAGAACATTTCAAATAAGCGAGTCCTGTCTGCGTATTCCTTGCATTTGAATACTATCTTCATGATTTTCATCGACCTCTTCAGTACCAAATTGTTATGGCAGTGGCAAGAAAGGAACATAAGAACAGGAACAATATCGTACTGACAAGATAAGTTATTTTGAATGATTACTTCGATTGCATCAAGAATCTTGACACACGTTACTAATGATTTTGATGATATCTTCCTCTTTTTGTTTTTGAAAATCGCAGACAGATGCTCATTTACCTTATTGATTTCTTCACTGTCTTCACTATCAAAAGCATTCGTGCACTCATCACCTCTGAAATCTTCGGCATTCGCCTGGCCATTAGAATCACTATGACTTTCGCCCACATTACTGTCTTCAACTGACTCTTCGTATTCGCACTCCACATTCTCGTCAGCATATTCAAACTCAGACATAAACTCATCGAACCTGCTTCTAAGTCCTGCTTCTGAAAGTATAAGATTTGAAAGAGCATTCATGGCCTGGTCAATTCTTTCTGGCTTAGCACTCCAGTTTTTGAAAAAGTATATCACAAACGCTCTTGAAAACGTGCTTGAGTCTTTAAACAGCTCAGCCATGCTTGCATCAAATGTCTCCTTGTCGATGCCTTTCGCTGCAAACACATTCAATGCGATTTGTTCCATCACATCCAGCTCGGTGTCGATCTGCTTGGATGGCTTGCGATACATGTTCAGCACTTTGATCTTGCTTAGAAGCTCGTTCTTTTCTGGAAAGTTCTGTAGCATAAATCCTATCAGATGATTTACGTTTTCTTTTAGCATTTCTTTGTTCCTTGTCATCTCAATCGACACGGCATTGATGTTGTCTGCGGTTAGCTCAAGCAACTTCATGGGTATCGCATGTCTGTGATTGTGCTTTATGTTAATGCAGCATGGCACAAAACCCTTAGAGATGGCAACAGTCAAGATGCGATCCGACCTCAAGAAGACAATTCTGCTAGAGATCATACGGGAGAGCAAAACATTTTTTAAGCTGCAAGAGCTGGAGACAATAGGATCGAAGAAGGGAATCGTTGTCAACACCATCAAAGAGATGTTGCAGCAGCTTGTTGATGACGGGCTTGTTTTCAACGAGAAGGTTGGCATAAACAGCCTATACTGGTCATTTGCATCGGATGGGCCACAGAAGAAAAGAATAAGATGCAAGCAGCTGATGGAAGAATGTGAGCGGCTGGAGGAGAGCATAAACAGCAAGAGGATGTATGCTGAGAAGGAAAAGAGCATTAAGAAATATACTAAGGAACGGCGTGAGCTTGAGGAGAAACTAAGCATGCTGCTGACGATTGATGAGGATCTGAAGAAAGAGCTGGACAAGTTTCGGGACGTTGATCCAGAGGCATACAAAAGACTTGTTTCTGATAAGCAAAGTGCCGTTGAAGAATGCAACAAGATGATCGATAACATCTTTGTTGTGCAGGACTATGTTTGCAATAGATTTTCGATGGATAAGGCGGATTTCAACGGAGGGTTTGCAATTCCAAACGATCTTGACTACATCCAATAGCTATCTATGGGTTTGAAGTAAATGGCTATGATTTGATCATTTAGGCTGAATGCGATTTGATTAGGGCCTGGATGGTTTATTTATTTGTTGAGATATGGCCCTGTATGATTGATGGAGCAGATGATGCGAGCGAGGAGTATGTTATGATGGCGCCCATGTATCCAGATGGAAATATGTTTGAGTATGAAGAGATGAGCACGGAGCCAAGGAAGTACAGAATTCCCACTAAACGGCCGGTGAGGATATACTGTGACGGTGTGTATGATTTGTTTCATTATGGGCATGCAAGAAGTCTCAAGCAAGCGAAGAATTTGTTTCCAAATGTTCATTTGCTTGTTGGAGTGACTGACGATGACATAACAGTGAGGCTGAAGGGGAATCTCGTGATGGATGAGAATGAGCGTGCAGAAGGGCTGTACCACTGCAGATATGTCGATGAGGTGATAACCAGTGCGCCTTGGGTTCTGACTATGGACTTTTTGAAGAAGCACAGGATTGACTTTGTTGCACATGACGATGTTCCATACAAGGGAGAAGGGATGGACGACATATACAAGTTTGTGAAGGATCTTGGGATGTTTTTGCCGATCCGAAGGACGCTTGGCGTGAGCACGAGCGGAATCATAGCAAGCATAGTAAGGAACTACGACATGTATGTGCGAAGGAATCTTGAGAGGGGGATGCCTGCAAAGGAGCTGAATGTTTCGTATCTGCAGGTAAAAAGGATGAGGATGAGCAAGAAGATGGATGAGATAATCAAGAATGTCGATATACAGAAGGAGCTCGATGACATCAGATGGGAGATCAAGGTTGCAATGAAGTATTGGGAGAAGATATCGAATGAGGTCATTTCTGGATTTATCGATAGCTTTTACCACAACAAGGCATCTAACAAGTTTCTTAATCGTTTAGTTGGGTTTGTAAAGCACAAGAAGGTGTGCCCTGTTGTTTCGTAATAAACAAGTATTTTTGAGTATTTGAGTATTGGCTTCGAGCCCATTATGTTTCTCCCAACCAATGCTGATCCTGGTGAAAAGGAGGCTATGGAGATGAAGGGACCGCTGATGCTTATCCGAAGATGCATGGTTAGTAGGAAGCCGGTGATTGTGAGCTTGAGAAACAATAGGAAAGTAATAGGCTGTGTAGTAGCTTACGATAGACATTACAACATGCTGCTTATGGATGCAGTGGAGACAGGAGTTACCGGCAGTAAGAACAAAGGGGCAAAGAAGCGAGGGCGGCAAGTAAATAGAAGGCTTGGGAGTGTATTTATCCGAGGAGACACTGTCATACTGGTTGCAAGTGGAGCAGGATCTGCATCACATGCATCCAAGGCAATTGTTGAGTCGCAGAATGAAGATGCGCCGCAGTTGAAGAGTAGCGCTGAACCAGAATAGCAGCCGTACAATTAGATTAAAATGTATGCCTTTATCAACTATATGATAGCTAGCACTTGTTATATGCATCCATTTGACAATCCAGGTATCAACCAGAAAGCTTCGAAGGCTGCACAGGGGTAGAAATAATTTTTGTTATGATTCTTGCATGATATGCTAGGCTCTAACACTAAGGATCAAGAACGATTTTATTTTATCATTTCTCAAGACTGAGGATTCATTTTAATCTTTCCGTTTGCTTCGAAGTATCCCATCTGCGATCTCTTTTCAAATCTCAATCTCTGTCTGCTGCGACCACACAGCAGCCGTTCCTTTTCCTTGACTGGGTCCTTTGGTGTCTGGTTTCTGACTTTGCCTGCCTTGTTGATAGTAGTAACTGCCTAAAGTTAGATTGCTCTTGGGTGCTTGCAAGGTGCCACTTACCATTTCAAAGGGGTTGCAGCCCTCGAAAAAATATCATGGATGGCACATCATGCTGGAAAAAATTATCCCTTACGAAATGGTAGGTGCCTTGGAAGAAGTTTAACTGTAGAGTTTGGAGCTTGAGATCACGAGTATGAGAGACAACAAGCTTCTGTCAAGAAAGGAGCTTGAGGTTGTTGCACATCATCCGGGAATGGCAGGCCCGTCAAAGGATGAGGTGCGAGACAAGATTTCTGAGCTGTATCAGACAAACAAGAAGAACATTGTGATTGCAGGGATGAACAACAGATATGGGACGCACAGGTCAATGATGAATGCAAGAATATATGCATCTGCAGATATTCTAGAGCAAATTGAGAAGAAAAACATTGTTTCAAAGATGACAGGGACAGAGATAAAGGTCAAGCCCAGGAGGATTAGAAAGGACGAGAGGAAGAAGAGCTATAAGATGTTTGGTACTCTTAGGAGAAACATGAAGAAGGCCGAAAAGAAGAGCAATAAATGAGAGGTGTTATGAATGTATTTTTGTTATTGGCCGGTGCCATTTTGATGCATCTGTGTTTGATTAGATGAGGAGATTGATTTTGTATTAGCATTAGCATGCTGTGGGATTGCCTATAAGGAGTGTGTAAGCACACTGTGTAGTTGATAAACGGCTGTTGGGATGCCGGATGCTTAGTGCTGGTTGAGTGATGAGTGATGAGCGGTCGTGTGTTCAAAACCCCGAAGAAGAGCCTCCCACAAATGAAGACTATAATTGAACAATGGGAAGGTGTTGAATGCAGGGGAACGCCATCAAGAATATTTACTCAAGAGAAGTATGGCTGCATAGAAATATACACATGTCCAAATGGAATCTCAGCAGTAGTGGCTCCACAAAACATACAGTGTGAGTTTATTGAAAGCAGGATCAATAAGAAAATTACAAAAGGATCTGTGTTTATTATTGCCAATGGCAATCCGATCTGCTTTCCATTTGACTTCATCATAAAGGAAATTGCAGAATGCAAACAGATGGAGTATGTGGCAATCATACAAAAAGGATGAGGCAAGGCTATACTGTATATTTTGCTGTACTGTTTTGAAAGCACTAGGGATCCTCAAATCCCTTTGCAATCCTTATGAATTTGTCATAATCAGAGTCAAGCAAGTGCCCTGCATATGTATTTAATGCATCCTCCGCAGATATATCAACAAATATCACATGTAGATTTGCAAGTATACATTCAAGCCCATAGATAGGCTTCCATCCCAGCCTTAGGATTTCCATGCACACATTTCCATTTTCGTCTATATTGGGATGAAATACACGGTCGAGACACATCACCTTTGGCGATTTGAATGGATATTCACAAGGAAGTTTGAGCATAAACCTGACGACTCTCCCCTCATACACTCCCTCAAAAACCATCATTGTGTACTCCAACTGTACACACCATCCTTCATCTGCAGAAACCATCAGCAGCTTTGTTGCGGAGAGATGGTGTAGAGATTCAAGCTCCTTCTGCAATCTGAATTCTGCAAAGCATGCTTCGTGTCCTTTACGCCGAGATCCATGTGTGCACTCGTGCTTCATAATCACCAGGGTCTCATGCCAACAGCCTTTATACTGCCCTGTCACATGCCATTGCGTATTTCGCACTTTGAATAATGATGGAGTGCATCAATAAACACGTCTAACGAAAATGCTTTTCTACTGAACCATATCTCACAGTCCACAAGCGAAAGCGGATTGCCCACTCTAAACTTGAACCTGTTGTTGCAAACAATTACCAGCGAATAATGTGTTTGCATTTCTTCAAAATCAACCTGGATGCCACTAGCTTGGCACCTGACCGATTCTTTGATCTGATTAGTTACTGTGCCATACACATCAACCACAAGTATCGTTTTTGGATATTTACTCAGCCCAGATACATTTCGTCTATTCCTGCTCATGCATCCAATCATATAAAGTACAGGGCCTGTAATAATTTCTTCCAAACTTAAACTAAAAATAGCGTTAGTTCACTTTATTTAGATAGCTTCAAACGCATCTGTGGTATCACTCTCCTACCCAGGAAAAACAGGCTAAGCCCAATTACCACCACAATGCCAGCACATCCATATGCCCACATAACATACTCTTCGGTAACTTTAGGATGGTTCAAAAAGCTTTTATGAGCCATGACAATACTCGCTGGATTCCTCAAGAATCTTGACAAAGCATACTTGTATCCTGTATTGTCCTTGTTATCAAGAATCTCATCATTACAAACCTTCATTATGTATCTAATTTCTAACAGCGAGTCAAAAAATCTGTATGGCCAGATTAGAAGAGCCAAGTACATAACATACTTGAAATACCCAAAATATGGAACATTTTCACTAAGGAAAATCAAATTAATGGGATAAGACGCAATCAGCATTATCATATGGATAACCAGATTGAAAAAATTGTAAAGCACTGCATTCCTTGCTGGCGAAAGCATGCACCTCAGCATAAGGTTTGATATCCACATAAAAACAAATGTCGCAAACAGTCTCATGACGAAATACTGCGTAATCCCTTCTGCAATCCCAATTCCCGAGTATATCATGCATATGGCAAAACATCGGAACAGAATAAGCGGCGCCTCAATAATAAATGCCGACAGATACAGTGTCAGAACTCCATATGCTCCCTTCCTCATCTCCCTTGTGATATAGCTGAGATCCGTCAGCATCGAACTGCAGGGTATTAGTCCGAGTATCGGCACCATAATATTAATGTTTTCAACAAGATACGCCTCAACCATGTTTCTGTGTAAAGATGGATCAATTTTCGTCTTCCAAAACTCAATGATCTGTTTAAGATTCATGGCATAAAGACTTTCATTATCCTTACCAATAGTAAATCGAACTTCGGGATCAAGATCCATGGCATCAAAATAGTTAATATACGATGTTCTCATATTTTCAAGAAATCCAATATACGAAATAATTCCAAAGCAAAGCAATATGAAAAGCATCTCAACAATCCTACTCCTCAAAAATATCCATGTTCTCCACTCAATAGTCATGTGTCTCCATGCAATCAGCAGCGATTTCTTCGGTTCCACCCGCAAACTAACCTTGTAGTTTGTTCCCGTTGCCATCTTGCTCCCTTTGATGCTTTCTTTTCCCTTTTCCACTGCTGCCTTTGCAATCTCGTGGATTCTTGCTCGGTTATCAGCTATCTCAGGAATCCTTGAGTCTTCAGAAAACAGCTCAAACAGAAACTCACTCAGCGATAGCTTGCCCTTCCTCTCCACTCCATTACTCTTCAGGAAATTGTCACACTCGTCCACTTGTCCAAAGTACACAATCGATCCCCTGTTCATAAACAGCAGATCATCAAACAGATCAAACAGCCCCGGCCCCGGCTGATGTATCGTTACTATCACTATCTTGTTGTGCTCCCTCACATAGTCACGCACATTCATCATCAAATCCAATGCAAGATGCGAGTCAAGGCCAGAGGTAGGCTCATCCATCAGCAACACATCTGCTCCAACAACCATCTCCGCTGCTATCATCACCCTCTTCCTTTCTCCTCCAGATATCGCTTCCATCAGAATTCCCTTGATTCCATCAATGTGAAGCTTTTTCATCACGCTATTCACTACTTCCCGCTCTGTACTCACATCCTTCTTGTCTTTGATTGTTCGTATCCCGATCACAATCAGCATAAACTCCTCAACCGTTTGCTTTGCAATCGAACAATCATCTTGCTCAAGATACGCCATATTCGCCAGCCATGTGTTCCATTCCCTTTCTTTTCCATCATGCAAGATGCTTCCGCATGCCAGCGAATTCGAATGCACATATCCCGCAATAAGCGACATAAGCGTTGTCTTTCCGCTTCCGCTTGCTCCCATCACTGCAGTCACCCTCCCCGCCATAAACTTCGCGCTTACTCCATTCAACAGCATAATCTGCTTCTCACTCAGCTTCGTGTCTTTGTTGTCAACTTTCAATCCAACATTTCTCAGTTCTAAACTTCGTTCGGTCATTTGGGGGTGTGCAAAACTATTAAACAAATACTCAATTCTTCCAAAATTGTATATCATCCATCATTCGCCTGCATATATTAAAATCGTCCAATAAATCGAACATTTAATCGTTTTATATTAATAATATCTTATCTCCATTTCCGCATTGGCATATCCATTCGATGTGCTGATGCATGCATCATCCTCTCGTTTGCCGTGCTTCTTTCAGTAATGTATTGATCCACTCTCCGCTCATATCAAATACTTCTCACTACTATTGCACTCTACGCCATACTCGCCGTCAGTTCATTTGTGCCTCCTTCTTCCTCACACTCCTCACTGCATCTCTTTCACCGTCAGTCTCTTCACACAGCAGCTGCTTGTGCCTCTCAATGTACTCCAGATCGCTCTGCCTGTTTGCCTCCTGCCCGCTCAGTATCCTGTCCTTGATAAAGTAATCCTCCCTGCGCTTCCTCACCGCTGCTATCTTCGGCATTGCCGCCAATGTCTTCTCCAGTC